>NW_007246046.1:80839-144408 GCF_000164805.1 Carlito syrichta
CACCTTTTAGAAAAACATAGAACAGACATATGGTAGTTTCCAGTGCTGATTTCCTGTTAAGTTTGGAACTAATCAGAGAGGAAAATACATTCAAGGTTGATAAAGAATCTTAAGAGCTAAAAAATGAATTCTGGTTCACCAAACCGAGCCATTCAAAAGGAAATGCCACAATATTTACTACAATTTTATTGTACATTTTTTAACCTCGCCTGTTACACAGAAGATATGACATGGTTTAAAGATAAACATGTAACGGGAAGCCATAAATCTAAAAGCATACTTAAACATTAGACTAAAGAAGAGAGAGATTTTTAAATTGGGAGTTTAGCACTATGAGAATAATTCATTATTTTAGTAAAAACAAAGACCATAACAACATTTTCTTCTCAATCTATTAAAGTGACAATCCATATAAATAAGAAATTTCAAGGAAGTGTGGAAAGCAGAGTTCCTGGGGGCTTACAGTTAAATATAAAGTAGGAAGAAAGAGGAGCAAATCATTTAAATCAAATTCTAACCTCTGCTTTGACAGATTATTGTGTTTCCTCAAAAGTGTTTCTGAATGAATATTTTGGATGATTATTTAACTAAAGTAGATAATTCAAAGCATGGAATCTGATACATGGTATTAATTAATCAATATTTTTATCTTCCTTAAATGCAAACGAAAAGCATATTGCAATACAGATTTTGAACCCTTTTGACAATCACTAATCTTATAGGAGACACTTAAAAATCTTGGGATGTTTGACTTTGAGAGCTTCACCTAAAGAAAAATGACTCTCGACCAAAAACTAGTAAAAAATTCAAAATAGGGCCAGGCTCAGTGGCTCAGCCTGTAATTCCAGCATTTTGGGAGGCCAAAGCTAGTGGACTGCCTGAGCCTGATGGTTTGAGACCAGCCTGGGCAACTTGGCGAGACTTCATCTCTACAGAGGATGAAAAATTAGCCAGGCGCGGTAGCACACGCCTGTTGTTCCAGCTACTGGGAAAGCTGACGCAGAAGGATCACCGGAGCCCAACAGGTCAACGCTGGAGTGGCCGTGAGTGTGCCATGGCACTCCAGCCTGAGCAACAGAGTGAGACTCCAACTCAAAAAATAATAATAATAATTCAAAATAACCCTTAAAGGTTTTTAATTTTGGTTTTGTTTTTTGTTTTTTTTTTGAGTTGGAGTCTCACTCTGTTGCCAAGACTGGAGTGCAGTGGCCGCTCTCGGCTACCGCAGCCTCGACCTGCTGGGCTCCGGCGATCCTTCTGCCTCAGCCTTCCCAGTAGCCGGAATTACAGGCATGCACTACCATGCCCGGCTGATTTTTTGATTTATTGTAGAGATGAGGTCTCGCTGCCCAAGCGGGTCTCAAACCCACGGGCTCAGGCAATCCACTCACCTCAGTCTCACAAAGGCACGGGATTACAGGCTGAGCCACCGAGCCCGGCTTAATTTTATTTTAATCTGCCAATTAAATAACAATTGTTGCATGCATTTTGATTTGTTTTCCATTTATAAAATAACATATGCTCACTGTATAAAAAAATTATTTTAAACACGGACACATCTGCAAAGAAAAAAAAAGCTCTACCAACCTAACCCTAATTACCTCACACCTTCCAGTGTTTAACCTTTGATAAATCTCTTCAAGCTTCCCCAAGAGCATCTGAAAGGAGGATGCTTATGAGTGATGAGTGTGCCCTCTCAGGGCCTGCTTGTGGCAGGAGAGCCATGTTGCACCCCCTAGGATCTGACCTCACCTTTAGGAAAGTCCAGCCATCAGAAAATTAGAGCTGTTGCCTTAACCCAATTCTAGGAAACCTTAATGTTTCGTCAAAAGTGAAGCAGAATTATCTAGAGGTTTTCTATATAATCTAAATAAAGAATATCTTATATAGCAATGGAAATCTCTTAAGGTTTTAATTATCCTATTTCATACAACTCACCTTTGATTTTTTTTCTTTTCTCAGTAGAGAGCCTCCAATCAGGATTAAGGTCATCATAGCCTGGCTAAATAGGAAAATATGCACATAACTTCCTGAGGCAACTATGTAAGAAGATTATTAGAAAATCATTAAGAACTATGGAATTCTTTTAAGTAAAAAAAAAATCATAGAGATGATGCTTTCCCTTGATCTCTCAGTTACAACTAACTGAAATATATTCCTTGCCAAAATAGTCTGGAAGAGCAATTGTTTTTACACTTAAAATATACACATGTGGGTACTGTGAATCAATTTAATAAAGAAAATAGCATTCATAAAAATATAAGATAGCAAGTATATGATCAATACAAATGAAAGTAAGATATACTAAGATATACCTGTATACATCACACCTACATATTGGGAAGACAGATGCTATGTTGTTATAAACAAAAACTATGCTGGAAATAGGTCTTAGCCTGCAACTTGCAAACTGAGAAACCCCTCCAGGCCTTGGTTTTCATAGTTCTGAAACTTGACTATGTCCATCTGCATGTTGCCTCCCAGTTCTAACTTTCTATGACCAAAAGTAAAAAATATATAACCATGCTATCCTCAGAATGAATCCATTCATATTCCAATCTGCGGCAACCTTTGAGAACAAAATAGCACATCGGTATCTCTCAAGTATCATAAAACAATTGAGATTAAGTCATCACCAGATACTCCCTTGGCTTACTGCACCTGAATAGTATTAAAAGTTTCCATAATTACAACAGTATGGAAAAAGACCAGTTAAAAAAAAGTCACTGGGGAGTTTATTTGGAATCTTAAAGTGAAAAACAAAAAAAGTATTGCCATAATTAAGTCAAACAAAATATGTACTTTCATCTGCTGCAATAAAATAAACATGCATGTTTTATTATCAATTCATCAATGGCTTACACTTGAAAGTATTAAAATAGATATTTATTTCCATAGCCCGAAATAACTTCCTGCTCTCCACTACTGTAATAAATCACTCAGAGCTGTCCCTGAGAGCAGAAGACATAACCTTTAAATTTTATCAGAAAAAAAAGTTACCACAAAAGGCTATTCATATGCCAAGGGAAGAAATGGAGTATACTGCCTTACCTAAATATTTTTTTTAAATGATTACATTTCAAATAACTATTGTACAATAAGGTATATATTACTGAAAATAATCAACTAAATTGAAATCATATTTGACCATTTTAAAGCATTTTAGAATTGTCCAATGCTTCCAAGTCACCAGAACTACATGTTCCATATGCATATACCATTTATTAACATAACATGTGCAATCTCCCTACTTATATTCTGGAGTATACAAGGGTAGTTTGTGGAATCAAAAAATTTAAGCCCCTGAAACAGCAGCAATGGTTATGATTCAGCCTTGGGTACATTTAAGGACATATGGATTACAATGAAATTTGACAAAAATCTTGACAAAAAATTAAAAAGAAATAATCTCATTGGCATAAGCATACTGAGAATTCCAAGTGTGCATATCTTTATCAAAGTCAGCAATTAAAAGAAGCACCAAGAACAAGCAATACTTAGCACTAAAACCAAGGATTTCAGTCACCTTGGGACTAAACTGTTCCTTGCATACTGCTTAAATAATGGGCATATCCTGCTCATTCAATTTTAAACACAAAGTGAAGACCTGTTCTTCTACATCCAGAACTCTGTCATACTCATCCTTGTATTCCCAGATCCATCACTGCCCTCTTGTCATAGTGACTAAACGGCGAACGAGTAAATAAATTCATCAGTCTTTTAAGTCACTGAATTCTAACGAGAATGTCTAAGCTATAGCAAAATCATTTCACATAGTACTAGTCTTCCTACATCCGCTCAAAAGTGTGGTTTCTTCTATTTAGTCAATAATACTGTGCGTTTACACTGTGAGGGACAGAAGGAGGGAAAAAGTCAGACATTATAGGCTCAACACAAGCACAGAGCTTAGAAATCAATATAAATTAATATAACCCAAGGTCAAATTTAATAACCACCCAAAGAGAGGTATAGATTAAAATACCAGGGTCTTCAAAGGATTAAGAAAAAATTTTGAATATGGGCTTAAGGATGTTGAAGGGAATTCAAGAAATGTCAAGAAAGCCTTATGGTACTAGACCTTTACGACTAGATAAGATTTGGATGTGAAAAATGGATAAGGAAAAACATCCCAGCCCAAAAGTCTACTATGAACAAAAATATAGAAGAAGGAAAATACAAAATTTATTCAGGGGAAATAAAGTAGATCAGTTTAATTGAAGTACAGGGCAGCAGGCCAGAAGTGGTGGCTCACATCTATAATCAATCCCAGCAATTTGGGAAGCCAAGGCGGGAGGACTGCTTAAGGCCAGGAGTTCGAGACCAGCCTGAGTCTCTACAAAATAAAAATAAAAAATTAGCTAGACATGATGGTACATGCCTGTGTTCTCAGCTACTGAGGAGGCTGAGACTGAACAGTTGCTTGAGCCCAGAATTTCCAGGCTGAGTGACAGAGTGAGACGCTGTCTCTAAAAAAAGAATTTATTTCTTTGACCTTTCTAATTCTTTCACTTAGTATAATGTCCTCAAGTTTCAACCACAATATACCACAATTTGATTATCCAGATATCTATTTGTTGAAGCTAAGAACACAATACCCCAAAGTATGACACCATGGCATCCTGAGTACTTTGAACTGAAGGAGACAGTAAGGACCTCAGAAAAAAAGTCTTTCTACCCTTTTCCTGCCCTTCTATCTAATCCTTCTCCCCCAAAGCAAGTCAAAGAAACCAGAATTCCTTTTCTCCAAGGTGGGTCATAGACACTAGAACTCTTTCCCCCAAAGCGGCCCATAAAACCTAAAAAGGTCACTCTTTCCCTTCTCCCTTGAAGATTCTCATGCCAGGAGGCGCCTGTCCCATAAGGCAGGAAGAAGGAATGTTATACTGAGAAGTCAAGAAGAATCTGAATAGTCTTGCTGGGTTTTCCAATTCAGTCTGTTACCAGGAGATTATATCTTTTTTGTTTAATCACATTTCTACAAGACTGTCTAATTCATCAAACCTAAGCATAAAAACAGTTTTCCCTGGGTCTTTGGTCGTCATTTCTGAAGGTTCCTGGGTCAGAATTAAATAAATTTGTTACACATTTCTCTCTTTTTTTTTTTTTGAGTTGGAGTGTCACTCTGTTGCCCAGGGTGGAGTGCAGTGGCACGCTCACAGTTACCCCAGCATCAACCTGCTGTGTGCCTGTGATCCTTCCGCCTCAGTCTTCCAAGTAGCTGGAACTACAGGCGTGCGCTACCATGCTGGGCTACACATTTCTCTTTTAACCCGTCTTTTGTTACAGGAGTGCTGGCCATGTTTCTTATATGAGCGAGGAAAGGTATCACACCTCTCCACCCAAACAGTTTCTGGTACCCAACACATATTGGCTGCTCCAGAGCCTGGAAATGAGATCCTGGAACAACTGACAGAAAGCCAGCAGAGAAAGGACAGAATTTTTTTCACCAAGGTCAGTCTACTGGATCTGCGCCTGTAGAATGCCCAGTCGAGAATGGAAGGTAATTTCTCTTTTTGCTTTTCTTTCCAAATTCAGACTAGCAAGAGAAAATAATTTGTTATTATATCAATTTGTTATGTTTTCTCTTATTCATCTGTCTTTTGTTGATGATGGTATAGAAGAAAGATATCACGCTTTTCCACCCCTATATAATCACGCCACCTATGTCTGAAAACAGCCTAATACACCGCCACTTTAGAATGCAAGAGAAGCCTAGAGAAGGATGTTCTAAGAATACAGCTACAGATTTTATACAGAAGAGCTATTATGGCTAAAGCAACGTTTTTTTTATAATTAAGAATTTTAGCCGGGCTCGGTGGCTCAGCCTGTAATCCTGTGCCTTTGGGAGGCTGAGATGAGTGGATTGCCTGAGCCCGTGGGTTCAAGACCCGCCTGAGCAACTTGGCGAAACCACATCTCTACAATAAATCAAAAAATCAGCCGGGTGTGGTAGCGCATTAATTCCGGCTATTTGGAAGGCTGAGGCGGAAGGATCGCCGGAGCCCAGCAGGTTGAGGCTGCGATGGCCGGGAGCGGCCACTGCACTCCAGTCTGGGAGACAGAGTGAGACTCCAACTCAAAAAAAAGAAAAAAAGAATTTTATTTGCTGATTTTTCACCACTAGAATCTAAATATAACAAAGCCCCTGCCCCCAATACCATAAAAGCAACCACTACAAATTGCTACGAATATTTGTTATTATTTAATATGCTAAGCTTATGATAGTCTGTGGATGAACTACATATTCTGTGCCTATTCTCAAGGAGCTCACACTCTAAAAAAGTTGTGAAAACAGCTGTGGACTATATCAAGATGAATCACATAAACTGCCATCTTCCCACTTACCCTACTAAGTGTCAAAGACTAAATAAAATTAAAATGGAAAAGATAAGTTTCTATTCCATTTTCTAGACCTAAAGAAGTACAAACAGGCAAGTAATAAAATTCTTGAGAGAAAAATTAAGGCCAAAAATGAGATGTAAAGATATAAACATAACATATGGGAAATGTTTGAAATGAAAATCACTTAAGCAATTTTACTATGTTCCAGACATGAACAAAATGTAATACTCACAGATTTCTAGCCAGATGGATTTTCATATTGATAATGAAAGCCAAAGTATTTAATCAACTCAAAACTAGATAGAAGTAAATCAGAATAGGCACTTCCACAACTATCTTTAATCATTAAGGTTTTACAGAGAAAATATTCAATCACATAAACCATATAATAAAAACTAATAAACCAGCAAGTGACATGAAGGAAGCCTCAAATGAGCTGCACTCACAATTTTGGTGAACGGGTTTAAAGTTGTACAGGAAGCAGCAGTATTAGTTTCTTCTCGGGCAATGTTCAACCTAAAATTCTAAGCTGACATATTACATATTACCATGTAATCTATTTTAAATAATTGGTTTCCCACTCATTTCCTAGAGCAGCCAAAAAGAGAGGCAAGCTCTGCCTACCTGACTGACCCAAGCTCACTTTACTACTGCTAGAGGATGAGAAAAGACTATTTTTCAGAGCTTGGGACTTCTCTTTAATGAAATTCTAGTGATCAGTGCACACAAAGACACCTCCATATTTGGTAGACAAGTATATTTACACCTCTCACTCATTACGGTTTGCTTACTTCTAGAGTCTCCACATAACGAGCTATAATTACTCCAGGGGAAGTTATTCATATAAACTGCAAGTGATACCTCTCCCTTGTTTACCATTAATATCATATGCTAATACCTTATTTGTCCAGATGAAAGTCAGTATTTCTAAACATAATCACTATAAGCAGATACTCTAAAAAAAAGGCTTCACCTATGAAGTCAGAGGATCTGAATCAAAATGGAATCTTGATTCTAGCACTTAATGATCTCAAGTTAGCCTCTTTTAGCACTATTCTCATATTTAAAATGCACATAAAAACATGTTTTACTTAATAGGATTATTGTGAGATAAATGAATAATGTGCTCTGTAAATGACCAAGACTTACTATACAAAAACTACTTATTTTCAATAATCCTTCTCCCCAACACGGTCAGCTGAATGCATGACACTCTTCTGAAGTTATCTTTTCATAATATTAATGTCATTTTAATCATTTGTTTATAATTTCCCTTGTAACACTATGAATTTCTTAAAGACAGGGCCTATGACTTACTGTGTTTCCTACTCTGGCACTCAATAGAGAGTCAACAAACAGCTGAACTTTACTATTTTACATTATTTTACATTACAGCTGAACTTTATTTTAGTATATTTTACCATTATGCTATTATGGATATAGAAACAACCTACTGTATTTTATAGTACTGTTACATATCAGCTTTATTGTACTTACTACAATAACCTAGATTTTAGTAATTCATATATTAAAGTTCAAATCTAAAACATCTATGTTAATATGATTAATTCCCAGGATACAGGTGAAAGACCCAAAGTATGGCTGTCCAAACTCTTCTCGCTTGACAAAGAGCTACCATCTTCACCCCATACCCTGCCACATCACAAGTACTCTGGATATCTATATAAAGCTAAGTGTTTACCAGTGAGAGTGTTTCTCAGTTATTTATTCTGTTTCCTAGTACACACTAACAAGTTCAAGAGTGAAGCCCAACTGAGAGAGCTGAAGAAATCTGCATTTGTGTCTGTGCTTTTAAAGGTCATCAAATTTTTAAAAAGATGTAAAAAATCAATAATTACAAAAAGAGATTCTAGTCTTCCCAATCTATTATATATAAATCTGATCTTTAAAATAGCAGAATGTTACTATACTAATGATATACCAAGTATTGTGGGGGAAAATATGTGCCAGACACTCTGGTATTTATTAGCCTATTAAATAACTATTTCTTCCAATTATCTTTTTTTTATGTATTTCTTTTCCCATGTGGTAATGGAAAGAGTATGAATATCAGTGTCACAGAAATATAAAATCTCAGCCAGGCACAGTGGCTCTCACCTATAATCCCACACAGGTGACTGAGGCAGGGGGCGCCTGAGCAGAGGAGTTCAAGTATAGCCTAGGCAACATAGTAAGATGCTATCTCTAAAAATACTTTTAAAAATTTTTTTTAAAAATCATTTCTCAACTCCACTGCTTACTTGCTGTATAACTCTAGAACAAGGTAAGTGCTCATTAAGTAATAACTCATGTTGTCAACAGAGTAAATCTGTAAAAGTTACAAGAAAACAGTACAAGGGAAGAACCCCCCCCCAAAAAAACCCAGAATGTTTATTAAAAAGTGTGTATTTACTGTTACATGTTTAAACTTCAGTCACCTTCAAAGCACTCTCCGTTTGATATAATACACCTATGAAGATGCTTTTTGCACTGCTTAAAACAATTTTTTAACTCATCAGTTTAAATGCCTTTTGGTGCTTCTGCCGTTTTTTATTTCCCTTCTTCCACATTGGCAAAACGTTTCCCTGTGAGGATTTTTTTTATCCAGGAAGACAAAAAAAGTTGCTTGGGGCAAGACTGGGTGAATAGGGAAGGTGGGGCACAGGGGTCATGCCATTTTTGGCCAAAAACTGCTGAACACTCAGCATGGTGTGGGCAGGTGCACTTGTGACATCACCCATCACAAAATGAGCAAACGCACTGAAAGAACCTTCAAGAAAAAAATTCACTGAAGCCAAATGCAGTCTCTCACAACAACATTAGCTGGTAACCTGATGCTGATAGGGTCCTAAAACCCTTATGTAGTGGAGGAAGCCTGTGCTACAAGGTGCCCGCCCTCCAAAAAATAATTCCAAATTTTTTTGAGTCCTCCTTCATATACATGCACCTTCATTCTATTCAGCTATACATGTCTGTGGTAAGTATACTAAAAGAAAGCAGCGTCTAAAGAAATTTAAGCCTCATAGGAGTGTTTACGATGGAATGAAGCTTTAGAAAGTATAGCAGAAAGGGTTATACAAAAGTAGGAGGCAGGGAGGGGAGAACCCAGGAAGTAGAGCAAAGTAGCAGACTAGAGGAGAAGACAAGTACATAGAGGAGTTTGCATTTTGACCACAGCCTTAAGATTTTAAAGAAAAAAAAATAGGTTAAAATGAAATGCTTCCATGTTCCCAACTTTGGACCAAAGTTTCCTTTGAAGTTAAAACTGGCTGGGGTATCAGAGGGAGGAGTTTACCCTTTCCGGCTAGTCCTTCCATGTTTTGAGCAGCAGTAGGAAAGAGAGGCTGTGGCAGTCTCAAACTTGTGCTGTGATGAATTCTGAACTGGGGCAGGCAGCTGAGCAGCAGTGGGAATGGCAGAGTAGGATCAGAGTCAGTAACTACAGCTAACCCACTGCTCCCTCAACAAAAGATACTACAACCTGCACAATTGTCTTGGTAATGGCAACCAGGTCCACAGGTTTCAGTTCTGTGAGTCCAATAATTCATTTTTTCCACTTTACTCAGACATTCAAGAGAAATAATTCAAATCACCCAAATCAGAGGAAACTGACATATACCCATAAAACCATATAACAAGAAAAACAACTAGCTTGAGAATCAAGTTGCATCACTCCTTTGACTGACAGATTAATTTAAAAGCCAAATGCTATATCTGAAGACTGAGGAACACTGAGTCAAAGCCACAAAGGGCTAATGTCCAACAATCAAGTCATAGCCATTCCTAATGAAGTGCCCTTCTAGATAATCAGGGAATTTCTGTTCAAAAGACTCTCACTAAGGCATGGCAAACTTCTAACTTCTAAACTCACCTTTTTCCACCACATACCTTATTTT
Source organism: Carlito syrichta (assembly GCF_000164805.1). Lineage (NCBI taxonomy): Eukaryota > Metazoa > Chordata > Mammalia > Primates > Tarsiidae > Carlito > Carlito syrichta. Next base: position 91,078 of record NW_007246046.1, read on the forward strand.
CCATTTCTGAAGTCTCTTCTTTTCCTGTTTTTTTCTGAGTGCATATTTCAAACTACTGAGATATTTGAACTTATTCATTGCCTAGTTTCAAGGTTTTTAAACAACTTTTAAGTTTTTTCAATAGAACCACTATAAAAACCTAACTAATGAATAGTATGAATGTGCTTAAGAATAACAAATAACAATGACATTGATTGGCAACTAATGGTAAAAAAAAAAAAAAAAAAATGCCTACCCAGTCAAAGAGCTGAGCATATGCCAATAAGGACCACAAAAAGATGCATTTTATCCTTGCAGGACAAAAAGGGTCTCTAGAATTTCAGTAAACAAGAAAAGCACACTATACAGCATTCTAGGATATCCACAAGATGAGAGACTAAGAGTGCTTCAGAAGTTATCAATACTATTAGGTGAATAAAAATAATTTAAGAAAGCAGAAAACCAGGGGGGAAAAATGCCTATATTATTTGAAGTTTTGGCCACTTAAAAAAGGTTTGCCTTAATGTAAAATTTCCCAAATATAGGAGCACATCAGAATCCTCCCAAATGAAAGAAGCTGAATACTTTATCACCACACATTGATAACCATGATAACCAATTGATAACCATGATCAATTTTGGATCAGTTATATGAATAACCTTATTTTGAAAATGGATGCAAAACACAGACTTCAAGTATTTTGCATTAGAAAATACAATCAACCCTCAGTATGCACAGGGAATTGGTTCCAGGGTGCCCACATAAACTAAATCTTCATGCACCCAAGCCCTACAGTAGGCCCCACGGAGCCCCACTAGAGGAAAAGTCACCCTCCCTAACTGCAGGTTTTGCGTTCCACAAACACTATCTTTGATCCATGTTTGGTTGAAAAACAAAAAAATCTGCATACAAGTGGACACGCAGTTCAAACTCATGCTGCTCAAGGTTAGCTGTGTAATTAATATGAAGTATATGTCATCTTAATTAGCAGATACTCCCATCCTCAGCCAGTTCTTTAACAGCCTAGTGGAAGCTCTGCTGCCTCTGTGGCCAGCTAAACACATTGAACACTTCAGAGCATTCATCACTTCACTTGCAGAGAAAAGAAACAAGTCAACTTGGCTGTAACTTCAGAGCAAAGGGAAAGACCGTCCCTTGTACTTAGCTATTGAGGTTGTGGGTTGAGGAGAGCATCTCTTCCTCTTAGAACAAATCTAGATCCAATAAGTGAGAATGAGTAACAGACGTGTAGACACCATAATAAATTGAAGGTAAATGGAAACTAGGGAGAAAGAGACCTTCCTAAAGCTGTGCATAAGACAAAAAAATAAGAATAGCCAAAACAAATTTAAATCTGTGAATTAAGAAAATATACAGCCAATTCCTCTTTTCCTCTGAAAACAACTGCTTATTAATAATTATATTAATTATGAATCGATACATTCAGATCATTCAGGAAATAGGCTCTAATTTGAGAATTACAAGCTATCTGCCAAAGCTGGACGTTCCTATAGGAAAATGGGATGACAGGGGTAAGAGATAGAATATTAATCCTTAGAGTGGTAAAATGCAAACTGATCATCAGAGAGCAAAAGATTTACAACATAAGCTGTTCTCAGTTGAGGAATCTCTTTAAACCTCCACTCTTTCACCACACATGGCTTTATATGAGCAGATTTTACTTTCCTCTTGTGGATTTCAATTGTAACACATTTTGATTCTACCTGATACTAAACAACAAAATCACCCAATCCTTAAAATCCATGAATTTCAGGTCACTAAAAAAATGAAAGAATTCCATCTTTCTCTGTATCTTAGTTACCCACATTTGAGTGACAAGAAGGTGCCTCCCTTCAAATTTTAAGTAGGCTAAAATTACTAGTGTTGCAAGATTTGTGAAGAATTACAACTCTTTTAGGATATAACTCTCCAAATCCTTGATCATATTGACTTTTGCTGAAATGTTAACATCGCCATTCTGTACTTTGGAATGTCAAAAAGGGAAAAAAATGAAGAGTTCAATGTACAAATTACAACTCGGCATATAGAGTATACTGCACTACAAATTCTAATCAGTTCACAGAACAAGTCTATTCTTAATTTGCCCAAATTTACTGATACTATAATTTAACTAAAGAAAAGAACAGCTTCACAATGATGAGAATAAATAATAGCTATGTGCTAAGTAAAATATCAGAAGCATTAAATTAGTATTCTCAATACTCACCCCTTGAGAGTATCAATCCAATAATAATAATAATAATAATAATAACAACCAGAGACACACCTGCTCATTTTGATTCCATTCCCCTTGTTGCTCCAGAGATGGAATGGCCCAGATGCTCAGTTTCCCTGAGAAGTGAATGGCTGCAAGAAGCATCCCATCTGGAGAAAGGCTCATCTTAAAGATTCCATCCTAAACAAGAATGAGAAGGTCAGTGCAAAGGACCTGTGGTCGAATGGAAATAACTTTCAGAACTACATGACACTCTTTAGAAGCACCATGTAATAAATGTTCTTTACTAACTAAGAGTTCCACCAGCTTCAAATCACAATAAGTAAGACAAGACTCCTAGCTTTAATGAATTTGCTATTTATTTCACAGTGTCATAATTTACATATGACCCCAAACCCAAATATGTAAGTATTATAAATATATTTCTTCACACATCAATTACCATGAGTTCACAATATCTTTTATTGGTTGGTCTTGACTAAATTGTCAATTTCTTGAAATTTGAACGCACATCTTGTCAAGATTCTATATGTACACAATGCCTGGAATATGCCACACATCATATAGATAGGCCACAAATTCATGCTGTGTAAAAGAAAGAAAGGAAAAGCCGGGCTCAGTGGCTCAGCCTGTAATTTCGCGCCTAGGCTGAGGTGAGTGGATGGCCTGAGCCCGTGGATTCGAGACCCGTCTGGGCAGGCGAGACGTCATCTCTACAATAAATCAAAAAATCAACCGGGCGTGGTAGCGCGTGCCTATAATTCCGGCTACTCGGAAGGCTGAGGCGGAAGGATCGCTGGAGCCCAGCAGGTCGAGGCAGTGGTGGCCAGGAGCGGCCACTGCACTCCAGTCTGGGTGACAGAGTGAGACTCCAACTCAAAAAAAAAAAAAAAAGAAAGAAAGGAAGAAGAAAGAAGAGAAAGAGGGTGCAAGAATAATGCAAGGAGAAGGAAAGGAAGAAAAAATGGTCTTTAATTTAAAAAACACTATGAATATTTAAGATTTTACAGATTTACTGCCAAATTTAAGGAACCCAACTGTTCCCACAGAACAGAGATACTGTGTAATATACTGATTTCACATAGTCAACCTAAGGGTACACAGAGACAGAAATCTTTCTAGTCAATGTCAAAAAATCTCTCTGCCCTTTCCTACCAGAGTATCAGGTTTTCTAAGTTGTCACAAATCATATGAGCATAAATCATATGAACAGACACATCACCAGCATGACACCTACAATGGATTCAGAAAAATTAAACAAACACTAACTGAATATCTAAGTATTTACCATTCTGGCATTTGTTAAGGACAGGGTCTAAAGTAATTTGCCCACAAAGAATAAAACAAGACAAGAAAATGGCAACCCACAACCATATTTCTTCAGAACATTTACAAAATCTGGCAACACAAAGTCCATGTCCCCAGATGACAACAGAACTTGGTAGGAGACAGCCCCTTAGATGGGTCATAAACTTTCCAGCTAGTCAAAGCCCCTATCACTCTCTATTACTGCCCCAATATTAAGGCCAAATATCAGCTACAGAACCGAAAATTAAACATAACTGTTCTGAAAACCAAAATTATGACATTTAGCCCAATTCACTAAATTACATTATCAACTTGGCCTCTGTGTAGGCACTTAAGTCCTCAAGTCTCAAAATACTAAGGCACACCAGTCATCCAAAACAAAAAGAACAATTTCAGGAGGTCAGGAACATTGTTGGATGAGCATATAGATAAAAAGACTAGCCTCCTCTAATCATGTTACTCAAGATTAAAATTACTTTAGCTAGATATATGTTAATCCCAGAATTAAATGTAAAACTGAGATACAAATGCTTGAGAAATAGAAACAACAACAGAAAAAGTACTTCAAGTGAAATTATAAATCACATCCCCTCCACGGTGATGGGATCAGGGGAAATAGAAGACAAACAGCCTCGCATCTTCCATCCTCAACTCTGAAGTCAGTCATCTCCATGGTTTTATATAAGGCAGGTCTTAAAAGCATACATTTTTTACTAGGTAAAAGAATTCTCTGCCAATCCTTTAGATTTCTAAAAGGAAGAGACTGAAGACCCAAAGGAGACTGAAGACCCGAAGACACTTGCCCACTATCATTCAAGTGTAGAGAACAAAACTTGAACTAGACTGCAGATGTCTTCAAATCCAATCCATGAGCCATGACAGTACTCCTCACCTGAGCTCTGGCCTTTCTAGCAGTCACAGTCTGCTCCTCAGCAGAAATAATGGTGAAGTATAATTTATTGTTTTGATCACCTGAATAATTAGTTCTGTATGAGCTCTATGGTAATTCTCAGATATTACAAACGTTCCATTAAATAACTACACTAAAAGTGCTCTGAAAACAAGAAAGAAGTTTTATTCATCTCTTTAACAGCAACAAAAAAGTATACTAAGTAACTTAACAACAGCAACGTGAAGAGGAAACTAGTAAATGAATATAGGAAACTTTCATTTTTTAAAATCCCTTCTTCCTGATGGGGTTCAGCACATGTTACTCCAAAATATGTCACCTTAACATTTGAGAAAACAGTGGAAGCAAGAATGCCACTCTCAACTTCCCCTGCCCCTCTCCCATGAAGCAGGTCATAAGACCCAGGAAGGACTTTCTGACTGTCCCATGAAGCAAGTGGAAAGATCCTCATTCAGGCAGTGCCTACCCTAAACCTGGAGGAAAGGATCATCCTTACCTCTGAAGACACAGGGTCACAAGGAATAATATGGACAGACAGGCCTTGCTAAGTTCCCTGTTCTTTGCCATTTGTCCAACCATACCTCCACAACTATCCATTTTCTTCTTCACAGTTAGCATTAAAAAAAAACATAGGTGTACCCAATTCTTCAAGTCTTCATTTCTTTTTTTTGAGTTGGAGTCTCACTCCATCACCCAGGCTAGAATGCACACTAACAGCCGCCCCAGGGTCAACCTGCTGGGATCTGGCAATCCTTCTGCCTCAGCCTTCCAAGTAGCCAGAACTACAAGCACGTGCTACCACGCCCAGCTAATTTTTTATTTATTGTAGAGACGAGGTCTCGCCAAATTGCCCGGGCTGGTCTCAAACCCGTGGGCTCAGGCAACCCACTCACCTCGGCCTCCCAAAGTGCAGGTATTACAGGCTGAGCCACTAAGGCCGGCCATGTCTTCATTTCTTAATGAAGGCTCCCATGTCACATAAAATTTAAGTTAAATAAATCAGTATACTTTTCCCTTGTTAATCAATGTTTTGCTATAGGAACCTCAGTCATGAACCTAGGAAAGGGTAGAGAAAAGATATTGTTCTTCCTCTATACTTCCTTCTTTCCTTTCTTTCTTTCTAGAAAAGTAAATAATAAAGGCTTTAACTAGAATATTACCACTTCCTTTTCATATGGTGGCCAACTGATCCTCTTTGTTTCATTTGATGCTATGATATCCACACTTCAAGCTTTGCATTTCTCTCTTAAAATATCTTAGTGTAGAAATTTTCACTCACACACAAAAGAAGTGAGTGAAAATTATAATATAATGAACACCCACGTACCCTACAATAAGTTTCAATAAAAATCAACATTTTTATCAGTTGTCTTTAATTTCTCTTTCCCCAATCACCACAATGACAGGGGATTTTAAAGTAAATCCAAGACATTATTTCACTTATAAATACATATTAATTATATATTTCTTTAAAGTCCCAAGTTATGTGTTTAACTTTCATGTATATGCACAGTAAGACGATAGTTATTAGTAGCAACTAGATTGTAGCCACTCAAGATGCACAAGACTTTAGAAACACACACAGGGTTTTCCTTCTGAAGTACAAATTCTGCTTTTTATTTGTAGAAACATTTCTGAGTGCCTACATAATACTCAAGGGATTTCCAGCCCAGGGAATAATTCATTATCATGACAGAAACTGTAGCACAAAATCTCAAGCCACTATTAGAAAATCCATGCAACATTCTGTGAACAGTCTGCAGTGCTTGGGAGTTTGGAAGCCTGTTGACAGATACATGAGGGAATCCCAGAGCATGTGCTGGAAAAAAAGGATATGGCTTTTCCAACAACTATACATCACAATAAATGTAAACCTCAAACATTTAAACCATGACTCTTCAAACTTCATTAAGATTTCTCAGTCTAAGTGAATAATAATTCCATTCTCTTCTCCTTCATTCAAATTAGTTATAAAAGCAATAAAATTTAGATGTGTCTGTAATTTTCACTTTGCTTAAAATGTGTCTCAAATTTCGTTCATATTCCTCAGCTATGACTGTCATTTTTACTTTAATCATCATTTAAACTGCTGAAATGTTGGTCCAGGATATATAAATTGGCTCTGCCACATCGTAGTTATATGACCTTAGGCACATTAGTTAACTATTATAAGTAACAGAGACTTTCCATCTCTTTAAAATAAAAATAACATCTACACATTATAAGGTTGCATCAAGGACAAAATTAGAGTACATGTAAAGTCATTTAAGCTGGACTTGGTGGCTCAGCCTATAATCCCGTGTTTGGGAGGCTGAGGTAAGTGGATTTCCTGAGCCCGTAGGTTCGAGACTCGCCTGGGCAACTTGGCGAGACCTCATCTCTACAATAAATCAAAAAATTAGCCGGGCATGGTAGCATGCACCTGTAGTTCCAGCTACTTGGAAGGCTGAGGAGGAAGGATTGCTGGAGCCCAGCAGGTAGAGGCTGCGGTGGCCGGGAGCATCCCACTGCATTCCAGTCTAGGTGACAGTGAGATTCCAACTCAAAAAAAAAAAAAAAGCCACTTACTGCACTTATAGAACTCAGCTTCCTAAATAAAGAATCTGTTATGAATCTTGGATCCTATCTGAATCCAATAACCTATATTATAGATGCCAACAACACGTCCCATTCATTTTTGGCTCTTGTCATTCACCTTAGTGACAGTTTTTACATTGGGAGCATACATTGATATTTCACTCTTCTAACTTTTTTCTTTTTTTTTTTTTGAGTCAAAGTCTCACTCTGTTGCCCAGGCTGGAGTGCTGTGATGACCTCCGCAGCCTCAACCTGCTGGGCTCAGGCAATCCTTCTGCCTCAGCTTTTCAAATAGCTGGAACTACAGGCATGTGCTACCATGTCCGGCTTATTTTTTGATTTATTGTAGAGACAAGGTCTCACCAAGTTGCCCAGGCTGGTCTCAAACCCCTGAACTCAGACAATCTTCTCACCTTGGCCTCCAAACGTGCTAGGATTACAGGCTTGAGCCATGGCACCTGGTCCTCTTCTAACTTTTAACTAGTACTTTATCTTGCCTCATTAACCACTCAGTAAGTTCCCCAAGTATAAAAATGGCATCCACATTATATAAATCCTAGAATATAAGAGTTGAAATAAGGCAACAAAGGGCTGACATTTTCAAAGAAGGAGGATATCAAAATCATACCTACCTCACTCCCAGTACTTAGAATAACTAGAAATCTAGACTGGAAAAGCATGGCATGTGTTCCTTGAAAAACCTCTCCAGGTCTCTCTGATAAGCACCTCCACGTAAAATCTACCACTTTAATTTTGCATTTTTACCACTTTCTTTGCATTTTGCTGAGGAGATAGCCAAGCCCAGAAGCTCATGTGCCATGCCCCAGATGACCAGACAAGATTGTGGCAGTAAATACAAGTAACTCTTCTAATATGCAGGCAAATTCTCTTAGCATTCACAATAGACAATTTCCTCACTGCACTACACAGAAAATGATGAGCAGTCACTTGCCAAAATGCTAACCAGACACTTGATAAGTACATATGAAACAAACAGAAACTGGGAGAGCTTATGCAAAATTCAATAGAAGGAAAGTACAAAGGGATCCCGGAGCAATCGGCGCTATATAAACTCTCACAACTAACTGGCCAAGTCTCACTTGTATAGGACAAGTCTCACACTGAGGAGAAGTTTCTGGAAATAGACACTACAGTGAAAAGTACAGGAACACAGTCACTTGGGAGGCTGAGGCAGAAGGATCACCTGAGCCCAGGAGATCGAGGCTCCAGTGAGCTATGATCCTGCCACTGCACTCCAGCTTGGGGAACAAAGTGAAATAATAATAATAATAAAGAAAAGGACAAGGACAGTAAATCAAAGAAAGCAAAGGCCAAATCTCATGTAAAGTTATCAGACAAAAGAGAGAGAGATAAAGAGAATAAACAGAAGAATAGCATTCTTAACAGAAAATGAAAGAATGACAGAGAGGCTCACAAAATAGATATTCAACTGCAAACTACTATTTCAAATGAATTTAAAGAAAACAACATAAATTAGAATTGAAAAATGTCAAAAATAAGATGCTAGAAGTCTGAAAGAATTAGAACTAAGAGAAAAATAGCACTATTCCCAAAATGAAGCCTAAATTTGAGGAAAGTCAAATGTGAATAAACAATACAGATAATGCCTTAAGAGAAACTGAAGTTGAAATGGAGAAAAATATTTTTAAATAAAGAAACTAAGTGATAAAAGATAATTTAAGAGAAAAATGACAAAGAAGACAAATCCAGATGATACAACATATGAATAATAAGTCTCCAGAAATGAAAATTAAAGCAAGAGATCACAGCAAATACTAAAAACAATTCCAAAATAATTGCTTGAATTGACAAGTAAATTGAATAACCTACCAAAAGGATATGTCATGTATTTGAGAAAAAAAAAAAATCAAGAGCAATCAACTCTGAGATATAGTTTACTAAAATTAATGAATTTTATAGGGAAAAAAGGGGAAAAAAACATTTGGGAATTCAGGAAAATGACCAAGTAACTTACAAGGGAAAGAAAAAGAAATGTCGTCACTAGACTTTCACCAGAGTGATTTATGCCAGAAGAAAATGAAGTAACAAACATAAGATCTCCATGGAATGAAAATGTAAACCAAATATTTTATGCGCAAATATTTTGTAAGTTGGCAGGTCCCAACTTTACCATGCAAGAATACAGGAATATTGTTTTCCTGAGCCCATTCTGATGTACCTACTAGACGAAGGGCTTCAGACCCAAAAAATGAATAGACATCACCATAAGGATTAGGAACATACATGAAACTAGAGTTCGAATTAAATGGCAATTTGAGGGAGAAAGAAAACTGTGTGATAACTATGTGCTCTGACAATGTAAAAAAAACCCACAGAAATAGAAGAAAACATGGAAGAAAAAACATTCAACTTATTTAGCAATTATATTGACTGTAGTATTTGTACTGCATACAAAAGTAAAATAAATGCAAATAAGTAACTATATGATACCTTAATTCTATCATCCTTCAAATTCAGAACCAGGATTCTAAGTTTGAAAGGAGAAAAATGAATCAGACATAAAATAGAAGAGATTAAGTAAAAACCTTGTAAACTTGAATCCAAATTAAAGTTATCAAGAGAATATTTTGTCTCTAATACATAGATATATAATTGAGATGTGTGAATAAAATATATTTTAGAATATATATAGATAAATAGGTGCACAGAGAGTTCAATAAACACATGGACATTATGTATGTATGTCTGTATGTATGTATGAGTGTATATACATACAAAAAATATTTCTTGGTTTTGTTGACTGAAAAAGTCCAGCAACAATGATCAACTCTGGTAGTAATAAGAGAACAGCAAAGAATCGTGTTCCTAAAATACTATTTCCCATTAAATGAAACCGGTGGTTTTAGAGAAATGACTAAATCAACGTGTGGGGCAAGAAATGTACAATGGAGCCTGGAACATACAGTTACACCAAACTACAAAGAAGTTATCATAAAGTCTAGAGAATTAAGGAACCAGCTTAAAGAGGTTCTCACTGACCAAAGATAGAAAAGTGTAGGAATCAATCAGGATAATAACTACCAGTCCCACCCACCTCCAAAAAAAGAAATTATCTTTCGGAGGGTGGGCCCCTTGTAGTATACTTGGAATTTGTCCTTTCAGATCAAATACTCAACCAAAGTTTTTATCTGGAAGTTTGGGGAAAGTTGCATCATAAGTTGTGGAACAAACGTTCCTGAGTTGTGGCAAACAGGTGACTAGTTCTTCCACCATGAAAACGCACCTGCCCACACTGCACTGAGTATTCAGCAGTCTTTGACCAAAAAAAAAGTATGAACCCCGTATCCCACACTCCCCATTCACCCAGTCTTACCCCAAACAACTTTTTTTTTGTTTTGTTTCCCTGGATGAAAAAGTCCTCAAAGAAAAACATTTTGCCAATGTGGAAGAGTTGAAACAAAAAATGGCAAAAGCACTAAAAGGCAAAAGCACAAAATTGACAACATCAAAAACTGTTTTGATCAGTGGAAAAAGCATCTCAATAGGTTTATTTCATCAAACTGAAAATACTTTGAGGGTGACTGAATTTGAACACGTAAGAATAAATATATAATTTTTTATAAATAAATTCCAGTTTAGGGGGATTCCCCCTCATATAACAAACTGAAATGCATCAAGTATATTTAAATGTGAGTTCATAATGACACTTTTAAAAAAAGCATACCTTCGTAGGATAAGGAACCAACTCATAATAAAAAATGAAAAAGAGAAAACTCAAGGGAAAAAATGTGACTGAATAAAAATATCACCATTTTGCAACCCTTAATGATCAGGGTATCTAGGCTTAAACATTGAGAATAACCAATACCACACACATACAAAAAATTACGAATGTCCTGATAGAAGAAGACACTACCACTAATACAGTTGTCTGCATAAGGGGAGAAAAACAAAATACTAAATATGATCAAGTCTTTAAATCCAATAACCAATTTATAAGAACACATAGACAAATGACCAAAGAACAAACGAACAACACTATAAAGATGCAATGAGCGCCACTGCACTCCAGTCTGGGCGACAGAGTGAGACTCCAACTCAAAAAAAAAAAAAAAAAGATCCAATGAGCAAAAAGAAGTCAGTTTATCCAACAAATAAATTTCAAGCAAAAAAAAAAAAATATGACATGGAGGAAGAATCAGCAGTTAAAGAGTTTCAAAATATATTTTTTTAAAAGTCATATGGTCAGAGCTGAAAATTGAGAAGATAAAACTATAAATAAACATAAGCCAGAATAATAGTTGCTTTTAAGAGAAGGCAGGAACTACAATTGTGATAGCATCCATGGAAGACTTCTGTAGCAGCTGGTCGAGGTCTTTTTTTGATCTGGATGATGGTTACAAGGATATGCACATTTTGCAATGTCAAATAAGAACTATTTCACATCCTCTAGGATTACCAGAATCAAAAAGACTGATAATAACAAACGTTGGTAAGGATATGGATAAACTGGAAACGTCATACACTACCCTTAGGAACAGAAAATGGTACAGCAACCTTGGGAAAGTCTGTCAGTTCCTCAAATAGTTAAACATAGAGTTACCATAAGATCTAGCATTCCCACATCAAGAGAAATGAAAAGCTACGTCCACAAAATAACTTATACATAAATGTTCACAGCAGCATTATTCATATTAGCTAAAAAATGGAAACAAGTCAAATGTCCCTCAACTGATGAACAGATAAACAAAACACTGTATATCCATACAATGAACTATTATTCAGTATTTAAAAAATACTGATACATGCCACAACATGGATGAACCTCAAAAGCATCAAGCTAAATGGAAGAAGTCAGTCACAAAGGATCACATATAGGATCCTTTCATATGAGATGCCCAGAACAGCCAAATTTATACAAACAAAAAGTAGACGAGTGGTTGCTTAGGACCTGCAGAGATGGGGAGTTTTGAGAGTGATGGTTAGGGATACAGAGAATTTTTTCATAATAAAAATATTCTAAAATCAATTACTGAGATGGCTGTACAATTCTGTGAATATACTAAAAACCAACAAATTGTAATGTATGCTAATATTTCAATAAAACTGTCCACCAAAAAGTCATTAGAACACACATTTACTTGATGCAAATTCCTGTACCTGTATAATATTTATAACAAAAAAGCTTAGGAATGGCAGAAGGGTGGGGAAAAGGGAGAGGAGAAGGAGGGAGAAAAGGAAGAGGGGGACACAAAAAGGCTAGCAGGACTCTGATTTGGTTTATCACTGCAAAAGAGGTTATCAACTAATGCACCTACTATATTCTAGGCAGTATTCTAGGGGATAGGCAAAACAGATGTGGCCCTAACTTCACCGGGCCACGAAAATGTACATAAATTCCCATGACAAATTTGGATTACTGTCCTGAAAGAAAAATAAAGGGTGCTATATAGGAGAATAACAGTAGGAAATTTATTTAGCCTGAAGGACCATAGGAGGATTCTGAGGATATGAAAATAAAGTTGATGCACAAAGATGAGAAGAAATTGAGTCATAAGAACAAGTAAGGGAAAGGCATTCCTGGGAAGAAGTGGTGGGGAGCGGCTACTGGCACCAGGCTCTGTTTCGCCACTGCAGCGCGGGAGACTGTCAGCTCCAGGCTCTGCCTCCCCATTGCAGCACCTGGCCGGACACTGGCAGCAAGGGCTGTGGAGGGATCCCAAAGGCAGAGACCCACCGGAGAAGACAAAAGAGGCACCCTGCCACCATCTTGAAAACGGGGCAGGAAAGTGCTCCGGCTTGCTCACCACAAAGCAACAGACTTGATCTCTGTGACCAGGGATCAACGACTCAAGGGTTGATCCTGACCCAGAGGAAATATCCTGAAAGCACAAACTCCCGAGGGACAGGACAAGTGCTGAGTCTCAGTCCAGCCCCTACCCTGATTCAGCCTCGGGGCAAAGGGTGTGGCCAGAAAAGGATGAAGAAGATCTTCAAGAAAATCACTGGGAGTCCAGTACTGACCCAACCATCTCCTCCCCAGCAATCCTCTGACCATTAGACACACATGGCTGGGATACGGCTGAGAGGGACAAACACAGGCGGAGCACGGACGTCAGTCATTACAGGACTCCACTCCAGGATAGGCCTGGCTCGGGCACACCCCGCCAGTACTTGAGAAAGATACAACCTCACACCTTCCCACTGGAGGGGATTCCCCTAATCATACAAGAACGGGAGAGGAAGACTACAGCCCCACCCACCCCCACTGCACCTTTCCCATTCCCTGTTCCTGACACTGGGGAGAAAGTGAATGAGGTCAAGCTCTGCAGTAGACAGCAGAGGGTCAGTTGAGAGGAACAATTATAGAACCTGCCACAAGAGGGCAGATTTTTATTGTTGTTGCTTATTTTTTAATTTTTTTGTCTGTTTGTTAGTTTTTCTAATTTTTCTATATTTTTCCTTCGTGCATAAATGTGTATGTGGGGGTTCGAGCTGTAACCTCCCCTTTTTTTCTCTTTCTTCCTTTGTTTTTCATTTTCTGTTAGTGTGTATGTGAATAACTCAGTGTTCATTTTCAGTTGTTTTTTTGTTTGTTTTTGATTTTGGTTGGTTTGTTTTTGCTCTTTTGTTCTTCTCTTTTCTTTTTCTTTTTTTTTTTGTTTAATGTGTGTGTGAATACATGTGTGAGGGCTCAGCTTGAATTCCAATTTTTCTTTTCTTTCTCTTTTTCTTCTTTCACTTTGTCTTGGGGGAGTGTGTTTGGTTTTCCTAAGTTTTTTGTTGGGTTTTTTTTTATTTGTTTTATTTTGCTTTCTTGTTATTCCAGTTTGTTTTGGCATGTGTGTTTGTGTGTGGGTGTGGTTGTGTGTGTGCATGCACTATTGATTTTTGCTTTGCCTTCTGCTTTCATTATGTGATTTTTTTCATTTTTTATTTTTTTTAATTTTTGTCCATCTTATTTCATTCTATTCTTCTCTGCTCTCCTCATTACTGTTACTGTATCTTGGATCTAAGGGGCAGACAACATGTACTCACTGCAACATCATATAGTGTGGTGGTGGGGAGTGGGTCTCAGGGAACCCATACCACAGTCAGTGAACACTGTGATTTGCAAGTAGTTTCTGAATCCTAGCTTCCTATACTCTACCTTATTCGACTCTCAAAACTACAAGAGACAGCAAAGCTTCCCATCCACAGTCCTGTTTCAAAATAGAACAAATCCAGAGCCCTGATCAGGGAAGAAAAGAGGGCTAAGCAAACATCAGAAGGGAAAGCCTCTCCCACTGCAAATGAATAATAGAACTAAAGAGAAAAGAGAGAGATCTGTCACAAATGAGAAAAAAGAAATGGAAGACCACAGGTAGTTTCCATTGTAACAAAGAGAAAATGCCTGAAAAATCAGACCTCAGTGCCCAAACAACGGAAGTCACCAATGACTGACCTCAGAATACGACAGAGATTAGGGAATGGGTGGAAAGAGTGAATAAGACTCAAGAAAGAAAAGATGCAACACTGAAAGGACTTGTAACAGAGATTTTGGCAATAAAAATTTCATCCAGGAAATAAATAACAAGGTGACAAGCATGGAAAGCAGAATTAATCAAGCAGAAGAAAGAATCTCAGAACTTGCAGAACAGAACATGGAATTAACCTGATCTATAAAAAACACAGAAAAAAAACTCAGAAAGAAAGAACAAAGCATACAAGAGATGTGTGATTATAAGAAGAGGCCAGACCAACACCTGATTGGTACTCCAGAAGAAGAAAGGGAAATGGAAAATACCTTGGAGCTTATCCAAGAAAACCTTCCCCATCTTACCAGATATGTGACCAGCCAAACACAAGAGATACAGAGAACCTCCACTAGACATCAAATGAGAAGATCAACCTCTAGACACATAGTAATTCCCCTACACAAAGTAGGCACAAAGGAAAAATCCTAAAGGCAGCAAGAGAGAAAGGCCGGACTACCTACCTGGAAAAACCAATCAGAATAGTAGCAGACCTATCCGCAGAAACACTACAAGCTAGAAGGGACTGGAATCCAAAATTAAAAGTCCTGAAAGATAAACAGTTTCAACCAAGAATTTCCTACCCAGCCAAGCTCAGCTTCATCAGTGATAGAGAATTAAAATCCTTCCCAGACAGCCAAACCCTAAGAGATTATGAAGCTTCCAGACCAGCTCGATAGGAGATGCTTAAAAAGGTATTAAGTACAGAAGAAAGAAAAAAAAGAACAACCACAAACTTCCCAAGAGAACAGCAGAACACAGAATCAACAGAGAATACATCACAACAGCAAACTTGAAAACAAACACATACATCAACCCCAGAGCTAAAAGAAAACAAAGAAAAAATTTTATAAGAAACTCATGATGGGGATAAATGATCACATTTCAATAATCAGCCTGAATGTGAATGGACTAAATGCACCAATGAAAAGACACATGATAAAAAACCATGACCCAATTATTTGCTGCATCCAGGAAACTCATCTCACCACAAGGGACGCACACAGACTCAAAGTTAAAAGATGGAAAACGGGTTTCCAGCAAATGAATCACAAAAGAAAGCAGAAGTCATGACCTTAATGTCACACAAAACCACTTTGAAGCTATATAAAATTTAAAAAGGTACAAAAGGACACTACATAATGATAAAAGGTTCAATCCATCAACAAGAAATATCCATTCTAAACATATATGCACCCAACACAGAAGCACCAGCATATAAAGCAACTACTAAGTAAACTTAAAAAAAATACTGACACTAACAGTATCAAACTTAGGAACTTAAATACCCCACTAACAACCCAAGATAGATCAAGACAAAAAGATCAACAAAGAGATCCACAACCACAACTTGACACTCAATCAAATTGACTTAATAGATACCTATAGAATATTCCACCCAACAACCACAGAATATACATTCTACTCACCACCATATGTAATGTACTCCAAGTTCCAATCCCGAGTTCAATCACATCCTCGACCATAAGTCAAGCATAAACAAATTTCACAAGGTTGAAATATTTCCATGAACCTTCTCAGACCACAGTGGAATAAAAATAAATATCAAAGCCAACAAAATTTCCTCAAAAACCCACAAAGATATGGACACTAAGCAGCATGATGCTGAGCGACTACTGGGTCAACACTGAAATCAAAACAGAAATAAAAAGATTCCTAGAAACAAATGAAAATGACGAAACATCTAACCAAAACCTGTAGGATACCATGAAAACAGTTCTAAGAGGAGAATTTATATCTCTATGAACACACATCAAGAAAATGAAAAGAACACAAGTTAACAGCCTAACAAATTACCTAAGGGAGCTGGAAAGACAAGACAACCAGAACCCTAACTTCAGCAGAAGAACCCAGATCACCAAAGTAAAAGTCCAAATACAGGACATAGAAGACAAAAATATCATAGAAAAAAAAATTTTTTTTAAACTGGTTCTTTGAAAGAATTAACAAGATTGATGGACCCCTAGCTAGAATGACCAAGAAACACCGAGGAAAAAAGCCCAAGTAAACATAAACAGAAATACAAAAGATCAATTCATAACTGCTCCAGAAAAAATAAAAAAAATTGTCAGAGATTACTATGCACACCTGTGTGGAAACAAACGTGATAACCTAAATTAACTGGAAGACTTTCTAATATCATACAACCTCCCAAGGTTGAAGCAAAAAGACACTAAACAGAGCATTAACAACCCAGGAAATTGATTCCATTACAAGAAAACTACCTGCAAAAAAAAAAAAAAAAAAGCCCTGGACCAGATGTCTTTCCAGAAGAATTCTACAAAATGTACAAGGAGGAGCTGAGCTAATACCAATCTTATTGTAAGTATTCCAGGCAATTAAGAAAGAGGAAATTCTCTCCAAATCATTTTACAAAGCTAACTTCACTTCACACTGATACCCAAATGGGGTAAAGATCAAAAAAAAGAGAGAGAGAGAGAGAGAGAGAGAGAGAGAGAGAACTACAGGCCAATATCCCTAATGAACATAGATGCTGAAATTTTCAACAACATTTTAGCAAATTGGATCCAACAACACATCTCAAAAATCATACACCATGACCAAGTAGGCTTCATCCCCGTGTATGGCTGGTTCAACATCTGCAAGACCATAAATGTAATTAAATGCATCAACAGATGTAAAAACAAGAATCACACAATTATATCATTAGATGCAGAAAAAGCTTCTGGTAAAATCCAGTATCCCTTCTTGATAAAAATCCTCAAACACGTGGGTATAGAAGGAACATACCTCAAAATACTAAGTGCCATCTATGATAAACCTACAGCTAGCATATTGCTAAATAGACAGAAACTAGAAACACTTCCCCTGAAAAAGGGAACAAGACAAGGCTGCCCACTTTCACCCATCTTGTTCAACATTGTGCTGGAAGTCTTAGCTAGAGCAATTAGACAAGAGAAGGAAATCAAAGGTATCCAAATAGGAAAAGAAGAAGTCAAGTTATCCATCTTTGCTAACAATATGATCCTATACCTCGAAAATCCAGGAGAATCTGTCAAACACCTGCTTGCACTGATAAAGGTCTTAGGCAAAGTCTTGGGGTACAAAATAAATATGCAAAAGGCAGTTGCATTCTTATACACCAACAACAAGCAGGCAGAAACCAAATACAAAGCACAATCCCATTTACAATAGCCACAAAAAGAAAAGAAAAGAAATACTTTGGCATCTTCCTAATCAGAGAAGTAAAAGACCTTTACAATGAAAACTACAAAACACTGCTCAAAGAAATCCAAGAAGACACAAACAAATGGGAAAATATTCCATGCTCATGGATTGGAAGTATCAACATTGTTAAGATGTCCATTCCACCAAAGGCAATCTACAGATTCACGGCAATACCCATTAGATTACCAACAACATTATTCTCAGACCTGGAAATGACAATACAGAAATTCATATGGAAATGTAAACAACCATGAATAGCAAAAACAATTCTTAGCCAAAAGAAACAAAGCAGGAGGTGTCACACTCCCAGACTTCAAACTTTACTATAAGGCTACAATAATCAAAACAGCCTGGTATTGATACAAGAACAGGCTTATGGACCAATGGAACAGGACAGAGATTCTGGAAGCAAAACCTCAATGTCTCAACCAACTCATCTTTGACAAAGCCTCCGACAACAACTACTAGGGAGAGGAGAACCAATTCAGTAAATGGTGCTGGGAAAACTGGCTGATCACATACAGACGATTGAAACAGACCCCTTACCGACAACCAAACACAAAAATAAACTCTAAATGGATCAAAGACCTAAACCTCAAACTATAGAACCTTAGAAAATGCAGGAAGAAAACACCCTTATCGAAATTGGAACTAGCAAACAATTCCTGATCAAAACCCCAAGTGCCCATGCCATTAGAGATAAGATAGACAAGCGAGACCTAATCAAACTGAAAAGCTTCTGCAAAACAAAAGAAACCATCAAGAAAGCATGGAGACAGCCCACAGAATAGGAAAAAATGTTTGCCAACTATATATCCGACAAAGGCTTTACATCCAGGATCTACAAGGAACTCAAACGTGTTGAAAGGAAAAAAACAAACAACCTCATTAAAAAGTAGGCAAAAGTCATGAATAGACAGTTCTCAAAAGAAGATATATGGGCAGCCAACCAACACATGAAAAAGTGCTTAGCCTCACTAATCATCAGAAGAATGCAAATCAAAACCACATTGTGATACCATCTAACCCCAGTAAGAATGGTCATCATTAATAAAACAAACAAGCCGGGTTCAGTGGCTCAACCTGTAATCCCGCGCCTTTGAGAGGCTGAGGAGAGTGGATTGCTTGAGCCCGCGGGCTCGAGACTAAGTTGCCCAGGCAACTTGGCGAGACCTCATCTCTACAATAAATCAAAAATTAGCCAGGTGTGGTAGCGCGCGCCTGTAGTTCCAGCTACTTGGAAGGCTGAGGCGGAAGGATCGCCGGAGCCCAGTAGGTCAAAGCTGCGGTGGCCAGAAGCAGTCACTGCACTCCAGTCTGGGCAATGGAGTGAGACTCCAACTCAAAAAATAAAAAATTAAATTAAAAAATTAAAATAAAAAATTAAAATAAAAAAATTAAAACAAACAACAACAGATGCTGGCAAGGATATGGAGAAAATGGAACACTTTTATACTTCTGGTGGGAATGCAAATTAGTGCAACCTCTTTGGAAAACAGTGAGGCAATTTCTGAAAGAACTTGAAATTGACCTTCCATAAGACCCAGCAATACACTCAAAGGAACTCAAATCATTCTACAAAAAGAGATACCTGCACATGCATGTTTATTGCAGGTCTATTCACAATAGCAAAAACAAGGAACCAACCATGCTGCCCATCAAAACTGTACTAGGTAAAAAAAAAAAATGTGGCACACATACACAATGGAATATTATGCAGTCATAAAGAAAGACAAACATATGAACTTCACAGCAACTTGGACAGATTTAGAGTCTATCATACTCAGGGATCTATCAGAGAAACAAAGAACAGAGTACTATATGTTCTCACTCATAAGCAGACCTTGAACAATTAGCGTACTACCGTAAGAATGGGATTGGCTATAGTGGGAAATTTCTGGGGGAGTGGGTGGCATTGGCAGAAGTGGAAAACTGCCAGGGGAGTGGGGGACACACCTCATCAACAAGGGTACCTGCATAATGAACAGTAGTGTAACTAGTGTACCTAGCCCTGAATTGTACCCCACATCTTTAATAAAGAAAGAAAAAAAGAAAACAGATAAATAAAGTAAATCCATTATCATTTTCAAATACTCTAGTTTCTGAATTCTGATAAATAATTACTAATTGAAGGGGGGGGAAAAGAACAATTACAGAAAAATCATTCCCAACAGAAAAAATTTTATCCACAAAGAAAAGAACAGAGCACCCATGATGAGCTATGGACAACATAACTAGAAGACACTGAACCAGGGGTATGGGTCTGCAGAGATAGTCATAAGGCAGCTTATGCAAATCTTTTGGACTATGTTAAGAACTTTACTCTTTCTTCACTCTTAGTTCAATGGGAAGCCCCTGAAGGCTTTTTTAAAGCAAGAAAATAGCTTATCTGCTTTATAGTTATTTGAAGTCATGGAGGTTGCTAGGGGAACTGGTTAAGTATCTACAAACATAGGAGATGAAAAATTGTAATAAGATGGTGATCACCATAGAAGAAGCAGTGGAAAGAGTCCAGGTACACTCTGCAGATAATACTGACAGCACAAACATTAGGTTAGATGTGGGGATAAAGGACAGAGATGTGTGAGAAATAATTCTCAGGTACCTCACTTCAGTAAGTGAGTGGATTACTGAGGTAATCAAGTCTAGGGCAGAAACAGGTCAGGGAAAGAAAGAAGGAAAACTATCAGAGTTTTGTTTTGGAAATGTTAGATTTGAAATGCCTGAAGGCTACCCTACTGGAGCTGTCAAGCAATTAGCCAGATATATAAATCTGAAGTGCAGAGGAGGACTAGGCTAAAGAAGCTGGTTTAGGACTTGTTGGCATCTAAAGGATATTAAAAATCTGAAAATAACTGTGTTCTGTACAGCATCCCAAAGCTACAGAACACACATTTAATTTGCTCCAAGTATCACCTGAGTAGATATATTACTTTTAATGATGAAAACTTAGAAAAAGATTTTCTTCTATTTTATCAACATATAGAATGTATTTCCATATCATCTAAAATAACTTACAATAAACTCTATCAGAAGACTTTTTTTAAGTTTTTCTCACAAACTATCAAAAGAACTAAAATTTTAGAACCTTTTCCCTTAAATACACTATAGCTCTCCCCACTGATTCCATATAGCTATTCGGACTGCAAAATAGATGATAAGTAAAATTATTTACTGAGTCTAAAGTACATATAAAGATTTACAGAAACAGGAAGCAGCTCACCCATTCAATAATAAAAATATGCATAAGTATACACATATCTGGAATATAACTGATCAATTAAAATGGAATTATTTAAAACATTTTGACTGAGAAGGCTTAGGGATCTTTTATTATTAAAAAACTGCATGAATTATTAAAATATGAACATACACAAAATTCTTATGAAGTATGGCTTTATAGCAAAGAGTAAGTATCACTTGCTACCTGCTACAATCCACTCTATCCCATTGGGGATTTAATTACACCAAAAGGCAGTCTAGCTGAATTGATTACTTGGTAAGTTAGCATTGGGTAGACAGCATGGAGCCCAGAAAGATGGTTGATGAAGAGCTTTGCACAACATACTGATAATACTATAGTCTTCTTATGCTAGTAATTCATGTATAACCCTTTTAATTGACTGCATCATCAAATCTCCTATTTACCTCTATCAAATCTTCTCTCAAAACTTTTTAAAGATACTCTCCTCTTATTTCCCTATTTTGCATAGTGATACTAACAAAATGCTATTGAAATTAATACCATGAACATGATTTTAACTCCCACTTCTAGTTCCTACTTATATTAAACCACTAGCTCAAATGTCCATTTGCTCTTAATTAAAAACACTAATTAAAGCCTTCTACTACTGGCAGCAGTATTCGGAGTAAGTATTGTACTTTCTCTAAAACATTACAATAAAACTTCTTAGCTGTCCATGCCAAGGAAGGGTTTTTAAAATGTTAAATATCATTTATTTGTGCTTAAATTGTCTTATTTTCTTCAATCACCTATCATCTAATAGAACAATTAAAAATGAGTGTTTTTCTATTTCTTATACCTTTCAAATATACAAACTATATTAAAACGGAAGTACTGTATTCTAGTGCATACATTCAAAATGTTCTATTACTACATATTCTAAAAAAAAAAACCTCAGATCAATAAAAGACATATTTATAAAAACTGCTCTTCTAACATTCTACAAGTATTTACTGAAAATTATATATTCAACAATAAATACTACATGCTGGGTATTGTTTTATACTCTAAGGAGTCAGCAGTAAACAAAACAAACATAAATCCTTGCCCTCAAGAAGTTTACTGGATATTCTAACCCACTGTGGTTTATAAGTCTGACAAAAAAAGAAAAAAAAATAGAAACCTAGACTTCCCATCAAGAGAAAGTCATCCTCAAAAGCTTGGTTAACAATCTGAAACAAAAAAAAAAAAAACTCTGTAAAAATGTGAAGGAAAGAAAAAAGCTATAGAAAAAAAATTTTTTCCAAGCCAATACCCTTTATAAAAGGACATAAATTACTCTTATTTTAATATACTCTTTTAAAATATAGTAATATGTGCCAGACAATCAGAAATTATTATTTAGAGCCATGTAAGTTTTGGGTTTACTAAACCACAATTCAAAAAGAACCTGTAGACTACAAATTATCAGTTCTGTGAATCCAAATATAAGGAAATTAACAGATCGATAAGAGCTGCCACCATCATTTACTGAGTGCCTGCAATATGACAATCACTGCCTTAGCCATTTCATATATACTACCCCAATACTGCCCAATTTCAGTGTTGCTACTTTGTAGTGCAACAAGCATATTTTTTAAATAAACTAAATATTAACCACATGGTCACTATATAGAAAAGTAGATCCATTTTTTAAAAAAATTAGTAGTTAAGAGAAACCCATTTTTAAAAAGAAATATAATTGCTGCAAAACTTGAGTAGTAAAAGAGATCATTCTTTTTGAGATAATAAGTAATCTATAATCTCAGCTACTTTAAAGTACAGCACATCTTGGTTTCTGTTCCTTCGGCTGTCCAGCTAAGGGTTTAGAAAACAGCCAATGACAAGTGGTGAAAACAAGCACTGGATCACAAGTCAACCTAAGAACAAATCCATCTCTGACACTGTCTAGGTAAGTGAGTTTAGGTAAGCCATTTATCTTGAGGTTGTAACTTCATCAATAAAATAGGCATCATAATGCCAGTACAGGTAATGTAAACTTCTTGTGAGACCCTGGGAAAATACTTTTAAGTTAGAAGGTGTTCACAATAATAAGAAATTATTAAATAATCATTATGAGCTCTTTCAACTCTAAAATTATAGTACCATCATGCATCACTTAACAACGGGGAGACATTCTGAGAAAGGCATCGTTAGGCAATTTCATCACAGAGTGTACATATACAAACCCACATGGTATAGCCTACTACATGCCTAGGCTATATGGTATAGCCTATTGCTCCTAAGCTAAAACCTGGATAACATGTTATGTAAGGAATATTATACGTAATTGGAACACAATGGTAAGAATTTGTGTATGAAAACACATCTACACATAGAAAAGATACAGTAAAAATATGGTATAAAAGATTTAAAAGGGTACATCTGTATGGAACATTTACTATGAATGTGGCTTGCCATACTAGAAGTTGTTCTGGGTGAGTTAGTGAGTGAGCAGTGAGTGAATGTGAAGGCCTAGGTCTTACTGTACACTACTACAGACTTTACAGACACTGTACACTTAAGCTACACTAAATTTACCCCAAAAAAGTATTTCTTCAATAACAAATTAACCTTAGCTTACTGCAACTTTTTTCCTTCATAATTTTTTTAGCTTTCTTACTCTTTTATAATAATACTTAGTTTAAAACACAAACACATGATACAGCTGTAAAAAAATATTTTTTCTTTATAACCTTATGTTGTTGTTGTTGTTGTTTTCTTGAGTCAGAGTCTTACTCTGTCACCCAGGGTGGAGTGCAATGGCACGATCACCGCTACTGCAGGTTCAATCTGCTGGGCTCAGACAATTCTTCTGCTTCACTCTCCTAAATAGCTGGGACTACAGGTATGCATCATCACATCTGACTAATTTTTTAAATTGCTGTAGAGGCAAGGTCTCGTCATGTTGCCCAGGCAGGTCTCGAACTCTGGGCTCAGGTAATTCTCACCTTGGCTTCCCAAAGTGTTGGGATTACACGAGTGAGTTGGGATCACACCTGGTCTTTATAACCTTACTTTATCAATTATTTTCTACTTTTAAATTTTCTTTTTTTTTTTTACTTTTTTGTTAAAAACTAAGACACAAACACACACATTAATCTAGGTCTATATAGGGTTAGGATCATCAACACTGCTGTCTTCCACTTCCATATCTTGTCCCACTGGAAGGTCTTCTTCATGGGCAATAACACACTCATAGAGCTGTCATCTCCAATGCCTTCCTCTGGAACACCTTCTGAAGGACCTGCCTGAGGCTGTATTATGGTTAACTTTTTTTTTATAAGCAGAAGGAGTACACTCTAAAATAATGATAAAAAGTATAGTACAGTCAGCCCTCCATATCCACGGGTTCTACATCCTCTGACGCAACTAACCATGGATTAAAAATACAATATTCCTTTTTTTTTTTTTGAATTGTAGTCTCACTCTGTCGCCCAGACTGGAGTGCCGTGCCACGTTCCCGGCTACCGTAGCCTTGACCTGCTAGGTTCCGACGATCCTTCCGCCTCAGCCTTCCAAGTAGCTGGAACTACAGGCGCACGCTACCACGCCCGGCTAATTTTTTTATTTTTTTATTTATTTTTTTATTATAGAGATGAAGTCTCGCCAAGTTGCCCAGGCGGGTCTCGAACCCGCGGGTTCACGCAATCCACTCACCTCAGCCTCCCAAAGCACGGGATTACAGGCTGAACCACCGAGCCTGGCTAAAAATACAATATTCAAGTGGTACAAAACCCATTCAAAAAGAGGACGGACCTTTCAAATCAGCAGTTTCCACAAGAAAAGAAACTGAAGAAGTATAACATTAGGTTGATTTTCTCCAAGACAGGAATACAATTTGATGCCCCTATGTAGGTCAAGACCCTTGTAAAAGCCATGCAGAGAAACTAAATGTACCGACCTCCCTCAGAGGCAGTTCCTAAGTATATCACTTATATTCAGAATGAAACTGTCCACCACCCTTGCCATGGATCCATGCTTCTCCTACTGAGTAACAGAGCACTAAAACAGTGGTACTAAAAACCCAGGATCAACAAGGCGCATTTCTTCTTGGTGCATCAATAATCTCAGATTTGGAAAGAAATTTTTTTTTAATTTTAAAACAAACCAAAAAAGGCTATATTATGGACAAGGATAAAAAAAATTCACAAGAATTTTTTTGAGATAAAATAAGAAATGTAAAGATATATAATGCTACTAGAAGAATTCACTAGGCTGTATGCCCATACCTCAAGAGGACTGGGTACATTCTCTTCATTTTTTTAGATAATACTGATAGACAATAAAATACACAAATGTTCAGTGAGCGGCTCCATAAAATCTCACTAATGCATACACCCACATCGTATATAATTATGAATACACTCAGATGAAGATCTAGAATATTCAAGGTTCATTCAACTTTGACCTTAAAGATACTCTACGATAAAAATGTTTGAGAAACACAAAGTTAAGTCAATTTGCATTACCTGTTCTTGTCCATGGCGACTGTAAAACTTGACACTTAACATCCTTAATAACCCCAGAGTCTTTGGCACCTACAAAATAAATGAACATCATATGAAGAAAGATTAATGGAATGATTTGTCACTGTATAAAGTCCTTTTATCATAAAATGAAGACCACAGCAAATCTAATATTTTTTTAAATGATTAAGAGAATCATCAATAGGTATCAAGGATCTTGGTATGATTCTATTTTGGGAAAAAAGAAATCTACTAAGTGCTAAAATCTTACAAGATATATCCACAGTCAAGTGCTTCTTAAATATATAAATAACAAATCTAGAATAATGTATAAAAATCAGAGTCCTCTGCAAGCCTTTCTCAAATTAGGCTGCCCTGGGTTACATTTTAACCTACTATCACTATGGAAAAGGCCAAAGCCTCCAACAGAAATTTTATCCATACAAAAATACCAGAAAGAAAATCATCATTTAAAAATCAGTATCTGAAATAACTTAAATATAACCCAAGACCATTTTGTTTTTAGATTTAATAAATATACTTACAAAAGCAAGAAGAGGAAATGACAATATTTAAAACATGGAAATTAAGGGTTGTTGAGGATTTGGAACTTTCATTCATTGCTGATGGGAATATAAAATAGTACAACCACTATGGAAAACTTTTTGTGGTTCCTCAAAAAGTTAAACATAAAATTAACATATGACCCAGTAATTCCATCCTAGGTCTATACACAAAAGAACTGAAAACAGGTATTCAAAAAAATATCTGTACATGAATGCTCATAGCAACATTATTCACAATAACCAAACAGTGAACACAACCCATATATCCATTAACTGAAAAATAGATTAACAGTATGTAGTATATCCACACAATGGAATAGTAATCAGTCATAAGAAGGAATGAAGTATGGAGACAGGTTGGACCTCAAAAATATTATGGTAAGTGAAAGAAGCCAGATACAAAACATCACATATTGTATGAACCCATTTATATGAAACATTCAGAATAGGTAAACCATAGGGACAGAAAGCAGGCTAGTGCTTACCAGGAGCTGGGAGAAGGTAGAAAATAGGGAATGACTGCTAATGGGTTCTTTTTGGAGTAATAAAAATGTCTCGGAACTAGAAGGTGGTGATGATTGCACAACAGAGGAAATGTACTAAATATCACTGAATTGTATACTTTAAAATGGGTAATGTTTAATTTTATGCTATATGAATTTTACCTCAATTAAAAAAAAAAAAGCAAAAGGGAGTGTTGTTTGGTTGAGGCCAAACATTTTGCCGCCAGAACTTCTGAATAGTTAAAGACATTAGTGACGGCCCAGCTAGACATTTTCAAATATTTCCTTCAAATACAATGAAGAACAAGAAGCGAAAATAAATCACATGTAAGTCACTCTCTCAGCGTAACTTGAAGATAGAGAATAAACTAAACTTCAAAATAGCTTTAAGTAAAAGAGAAAAATCACCAAATCCCAGTGTATCATCTCCATCGCTCCTGCCAACCTCTAAGTCCTCACTCACCTCCCACTGTGGCCTTCCATGAGGCGTGGTGGTAAGCAAAAGCAAATTTAAAAAATACTGCAGGGCCCAAGGAGGGCAGAGGGGAGTTAGCAAACCTGTCTAACCATCTAAAACCACTGCCAAAAAGATTAAGTCCAATCTAAGTCTAAAAATATTAAAAAGCATCCAGGTCAATCAGACATGGACTACAGAGAAGGGACACAAGTGTGGGTATGACTTCAAGAGCAGTCTTCCAAGCACATAGATTCTGAAGGAGAAAAATGGCAAAAAAGGAAGAAGGGCCTTTTGCCAATTGGGCAGTGAAGGAGAAAAGACGCAAACAGAGGCATTTCCTGTGTTGCAACATAAAAAAGAACCATAACATCAGAGGACCTACATTCCCTCCCTCACCAACAAAATAAAACCAAAAAACCTATGGAAGTATTTGAACATAGTGATAGTGACAAAAGAGGGTACCATTAAGCTAGGAATCTTGAAAAGGATTTCAGTACCACAAAAATAAACAAGAAAGATTCACTAATACCTTGCCAAAAATCAAAAGACAAACGTCAATACATATCAACAAAGAGAAACTAACCCTGGAATGAAGTATATCCATACAATGGAAGAGTAATCGGCCATAAGAAGGAATGAAGTATGGATACATGTTACAACAGATTGAATCTCAAAAATATTGTGGTAAGTGAAAGAAGCCAGATACAAAACAACCATGAAGCAAAAGAAAAATCAAACAACTATGAAGCAAAAGAAAAATCAAAGATTAACACTCTAAACAGAATTAAATATGCTCAAACAAGCATTTGAGGACATGGCAAACTTGAAAAACTACCTTAAAACCAGAAATTCAATAACCAAGAATAAAGTTGAACAAAAAATAAAAAACAGGTAACAATAAAAAGTGTTTTGAATTCAGGAAAGAAAGATAAGACAAAATTATCTAAAAATGAAAAATGTTAGGGTATTCAAATGAAAAGTTAATAAAGGGCTTTAAGGAAAGACAAGACAACAGTGAAAAATGGAAATGAGATAAGAAGTGAAAAGAAAATAGGATAAAGTAAAAAGTCCAAAGAGTTAAAGAAAAAATTACTGAAAATAAAAGATACTAAAAAGGCACACCATTTGAATTATCAGAGAATATGAAGAAGAAAAACAAAACTAAAGCACAGAACTAATATTTAAAATTATAATCCAAGAAAATTTTCCAGAAAGAGTAAAAGATCTAAATCTACATATACATTAAACAGACCAATTCATACTTGGGAAAATTAACCCAGAACGATCAACTCCAATATTCTATGAAAGCTATTAGATTTTAAAGATAAAGAAAACCACAAGACCTCCAAGAAAAATAGACAAATAACACAAAAGGGGAAATAATCTGATTACATTAGATTTTTCAAATCCCACATACAAAATTTTAATGTATAGCATATTTTAAAATTTTATGAAAGGTGAGCAAAGGATTTTATATCCAAACAAATTTTCCTTCAAATATCAAGGGTACAGAAAATGTTTTTTCAACACAAAAAAAATAAGGAACTCGTCACCTGTGAGCCCTTCTCAAAACATATACGAGAAAATAACTTCATCTAACCCACGAGTCGATGAGAAAACTTCAGCAAGAAAATGAACATTTTAAAATACGTAAGTGGACATCTAAGATTAAAGAAACGTGGAGATGAAAGTAGAAACCAATGCACAAATATTCTGTGTATGACAAAATGGAAATAATCCAAAAGGAAGAAAAAGGAAAGAGAAAGAGGAAAACAAAATGGGACAAACAGGATTCCAAAAAGTCTGTGTTCAATAACATTCTACGCTGAAAAAGCAGCAGAAGCAATAATAAAAATTCAGTCACTTTTGTTATTTTGATATACTTTTTTCCAAAATATTTATCTTAAAAATACAAGTAGACAATGATAAATAATTAACACTATAGATCATCTTACAGTTCATCAAGTGCCTTCATATGTATTATCTTATTTAATCCTGGCAAAAGCCTTCATACACAAAGTGATAAGTGATAGAATTCAATCACCAGTCTTCTAACTCCAGAGCCTGACTTTTTCCTCTATCCCAGCTATTGAATTCTACTCTGGTACCTGTTATAGCTTATTGCACTTATTTGTGGACATAGCTATCTCCTCCAATATACAGCAAATCCTTTGAGAGCTGCTACCAGTATCTTTATATTCCTAATATCTGTAGCAGTGATTAAATGCTGAAAAAATGAATAAATAAAACTATCTCACACAGATGACACAAACATTAATTTGGAAGCGTTGGTCAATGCACATATTGAATTTTGCATAGTCTCTTTTACAACCTAGCAGCCTTGTGAGAGACTAGAATATATGTGTCAGCAGCATTTGTCGGTCAATATCTACCCAAACACAATAGCAACCTTAAACAAACAATAACAGGCAGTTCGATGGAGAACAATATCTGCCACCTGACAAAAGGACCTAATCCTATAACCTTAAATTACTTTGAGGTGGGGCAAGACTATATAGAATGACTGTAAGTCTAGCTGCAAGACACAGTCACTGATATAATTAAAAATACATTTGCAGCATTTCAAGAAGTTAATCATACAGCAGAGCATTCAATTTGCAATTCAATATTTTTTCCCACTTATTTTGTCAGTGCACAAGCAATTTTCTTTTAAAAGACTTCAATACTGAAGCCTCAGGCTACAGAGAGAAGAACCATACATAGCTGAGCAGATTCCAGTATTTCACTAAGGAGAAAAGGGAAAGCACAGGAAAATACAAAGTAGCCAAGGTGAAAAAAGCTTCCTAGTATGTGCCAATACTCGGGGACTTCCTGCTTGCCAGCCAACTCAGCCACAAACACACACTTGATGATACTGCAACAAGATGGACTTTCATAACTTGTCTGCTACCTCTCCTCATGTCCTCCACACTCACCTATTATTTTCTTTTTTCTCTCAACCTTTAATTTTGACAAATTTTACAGTTACAGAAAAATGGAAATGATTATACAATGAAATACCAACATACCTTTTGCCTGGGTTGCCTGGTTATTAACATTTTGCCAAATGTGCCTTATCTCTCTTTGCATGCATGTACACACACTTTTTTAAAAATTATTTTTTGAATGAAGCATTTGAAAATAAGCTACAGGCATCCTGCTTACTTTGTTAGACAGAGTTGAGGGAGAAACTTCAAATTCTTTCCAAGACGTATCCTCATATATCTCACATGTAAAACCACAAGCTAGATATGAATTAGATCAGAGAGATAAATATAGCCAAATTCCTACAAATATGAAATAATGTACCCAATATATATCATAGTATCTCCTACCTCATTCTATTTTTTATAGACTATAAATCATATAAACTGGTTTAAGGTCTGGGGCCATATAAACAAATAAGTTGATGTCATTAAAAAAAAAAAAACTACTACTTTGTTAGGTTGAAGCACAATCACATATTTCAGTATATACTAAATGCTAAAGAAATTCCATGGAAGATTACTATCATTACTGAAGATATCTTTGCACTTGGTTTTCAACACTAAAATCTTTAACCATTCATTGTTATAGAAGATTAATTTGAAATCAATACATTTTAGGACAAATAATAGAACAAATACATTCATTATCAAAACAATTCTTCATCACTATACAATGCATCTATGCAAACAAAAACTATCTGTACCCCCTAAAGTTACTGAAGTAAAGAAAGAAAGAAAAAAAAAAACAGCCTAACACATTCACTCATCTAGTATATCACTTTAATTCTTGGTTTCTTCTGTCACTCAAAAACTGTCATCACATACCACACAACACATAGGGTGCATATTTTGACCAAGTGCTTGACATCACAGTTTACACAAACAACCAAGCTATGTAAGATTACAGGGTTGTCAATATGGCAAACACAACTAGGATTCACTGATACCTAGCTTTTCTCACTTTTCTGGATATACAGAAAACTACTTCCCAGACCCCTTGAAGCTAAGAAGGACCACAATACAATAAATGAACTGTGATTAGAGGTGATGTTACTTCTGGTATAAGTCAGTAGAACGTTCCACCTTTCATCCCCCTATTCCCCTCCCAAGGCCATACACTGACACAATGGAACCTTAAGGGGTTCTCACCATGGACCTTTTAATCATCACTTGGAACAAGTTACCCAGGAGAGTCATGGTATCAACAGCAGGCTTTGCCACAAATAGAGAAAAAATGTTTATGTGGTAAGCAATAGAAATTTTAGAACTTTTCATTTGCTTATTTATGTGATTGAATTATCACATAAAGCCTAGCCTATTTTGACTACTATAGCCTAAAAGAATGTCTAACACAAAATAGAAGCTCAGTAAGCAATTACTGAATGAATAAATGAATTCAAAGATGAATAGCATATATAAATATGGAACAATATAGAGAGAAGTATACTACGTAGTTAAGAACTTGGACTAGAAACTTCTGTCAGAGCTTGTACTCTAATTCTGCCACTTGCTAGCTGGGTGACCCAGGAAAACTTATCTACAGTTCACTTTCCTCATCAATTGATTAGGGCCAGTAATAATACCTAACTTCAAAGGGTTACTTAGGATTAAGTGAGCTAATATAAAAGCACTCAGAATAGTTGCCAACACAAAAAAGGTGCTTAATACATGTTTTCATCTACATAAGCAAATACAAGTAACAGGACTACTGTTATGTTGTTTTTCTAATATCTGAAAATATTTTACTAGAAATGAGTCCAACTTAAATACAATATGCTTTAGTTGAATTTGATATTTAAAAGAAGCACTAAAATTACACATGCTTTAATTCACCTTCCTCAATTAATACAAAATTATTTCCTCCTCTATATCTTACAAAAGGTTTATCTAAGACCTATTAGCAAAGCAAAATGCTGTAACTAATACTTACCGCAGTAACACTTTCTTCACCATTAGTAACCTGCTTATAATAAGGTGATCCGGAAAGAACTCTCCAGGCAGAAAGGCCACAGCTAGAAGCTTTTGACATGCCTACTTCAGCAGCTTCACATCCACCAACCATTAAAAGTCTAAAAAAGAGAAAAATAAAAGGAACTGATAAACGCAAATACAAACAAGATAACAGCAAAACAAAGAGAGCAGATAAATAAATAAAACTAAAGTAATAATAAAAAAAAAAAACTAAAGAAAAATTACTGCCTGTTAAACCTAGAAGGCTAATCCTAAAGGAAACAATCAAAAGGTTTTTCAGTTAGAATTTCATCTTACACAAAAGTAAGGCGTAAATACTCAAACACCTTAAAACCCAGATGGGAACTTAAAAATTAAGAAAAAAGCATTTTAAGTCTCCCTACCGAAAATCAGAGAAACTCTATCCCAATACCAATAAACTTTAATAAACGGATGTGCAGCCTCACCCAGGTCCATTATGTATTATTTACAACAGTGTATCTGATGCAGTGAGGGCACAATCACAGAATGTTAGAAGGAAATGACAGAGGGAGTGCTTGGATGGGGAACAGCCATACAGCAATAACTGTACAGAAATAAGACTGGAAAGTAGCCTAAGTGCATGTTAGAATTGGTTCACTTTTCTGTTTGTTATACTCCATTAGCAAATGGAGTTAGTTACCACCAGGGCAAACAGCCCAACACATACTAAAATTTAAAAGACATTAATGTGCAACCACTTTGGAACAAAAACCAATTAATAATGGAACCAAAATGGTCACGATTTTTAAAGTTATGGTCAGTATATCTGGCAGGGATCTGTATAACAGGCATCATAATCACCTGTCTAGTAAAAGAAAAAAGTTTGAAAGTAAAGTTCTGATATACTTAAGGGAACACTGCAATTATCAGTGAATTCTCTGCTGTTGTCAATGACAGACAATGAAGACAGCAGAAGAAAGAAGTCACAGACTTCTCGGTGTTTTAATTTAAAAACCAGTCTCCACTATGCTATGGAAATTGCCTACTGCCTCAGGGGGAGAAAAAGACTTCCAGGGAGAGGCTTCACTGATCCTGTCCACATGGTGCTCTCCCTATACAATCTACCACGGCCACTATCCAAATGATAGACACTGTATCAAACTCCCTTTACACTACAACTTTAAAAGTGCCTGTCATCACTAGACTCCTATTTTGTCAAAAAAGAGAACGAACTTCACCACATATATCAGTTACCTTTTTCTAGGTCATACTCATAGAAAAACCAAATTTTTAAAAATTTTAGTTTCTGCATAGAAACTAAAAAGTGAAAGAAAACAATACTTCATAAGGTTCCTTACACTTGGCATATCAAAAGACAGACTCAGGTATATGACTATGTCAACCAAAGTTAACTTTTAAATGTCATAAAACTATAAATATCAGTAGTTCATGATATAACACCATGAACTCTTAATATTGCCCCTTCAAGACCAATAGAGGTATATGCCCAAGGGCAGTCAAAAAAAACTATATTACTGTAGAAAGCAACACCATCTTCTGTTAATTCTGCTAACCTTGTGTGCCTCCCAAAAGATGTCCATGTCCTAATTACTAAAATCTGTGGGCATGTTAGATTACATGGATTAAAGGTTGTTAATCAACTGACTTGAATGTAGGAAAATTATCCTGGATTATCTAGGTGGCCCCAATTTAGAAGGAGGAGGCAGAAGAGTCAGTGTCTGAGTGATCTAATGTAAGACTCAAATGAAGGTAGAAGAGGCCACAAGTCAAGGAATCTGGACAGCTTCTAGAAGCTAGAAAAGGCAACAAAACAAATTCTCCAAAGCCTCCAGAAAGGAACACAGCCCTGCTGACACCTTGATTTTAGCCCAGTGAAATCCATTTCAGACTTCTGACCTCCAGAACTGTAGGACAAGTTTGTATTATGTCACTAAATTTGTGATAATTTGTTAGAGCAGCCACGGATAACTAATATACATCTTGTTTCTTTCCCAGTCCCAAAACTCGGATGACCTACTAGACTCTAATTCCATCAACATCTTTCTTTTCATTTGACCACTGGCTTTCTAAAATGTCTGAACTGAGCTAATGCTAACAATCAAAGAACTAATCTCTACAATATACTCTTAGATGTAAAAACACAAAATCCTTCTAGATTTAACCATGTAGCTTAACCTATATAATCACAACTACATAGGAGGCTGAGTTTGAGGCTACAGTGAGCTACAATTGCACCACTGCACTCCAGCCTGGGTGCCAGAGCTAAACTCCCTCCCACCAAAACCAAAAGAAAAAAAAACCCTCAAAATCCACAGTCATTTGAATGCAAGAAACACAACTTGAGCCCTCACTCAAGGTCTTTTTCCTATGACTTTTGTACATGGCTCTAACAAATTCTCATCACAGCAAACCAGAAACAGAAAATTTTGAGATAATTGCTTAAAGCAATCTATTTGGGCCATTCATTCTCACCCTAGGCAAAACTTTAGAGCTAACACATAATTAACCCTGTTCACCAGGAGAAAAGAGATTTTGGTCCAAAGTCAAGCTAGTAGTATAAGTATTACTTGCCCAGAGCACTTATTCTGCTCAAATGATTCTATTACAGTAAAATATGTTTCCCAAAAAAGGTGTATCTAGTATAGATAAAATCATATTATCCCTCTGAATCGAACTCCCAATTTGGGGAAAATATTGATGAAAAAAGAAAAGCACTTTAAACAACATTCCAAAGATGCAATCAACAAAATCTAGACAGTGGGAAACTACAAAATAAATGACCTAGTTTCTTCAGAGCAAACACACACTCAAAGCAAAAGAGCAACAGACACAGGGAGAAAATGGAAAAAAGATCAATTAATTAAAAGAGAACACAGTCTGGATATTTGAAGATATTGACAAATTATTGAGTCCTTATTTTGTAGAAATACACACTGATTATGAAATAATATACCATCTAGGATTTACTTGAACATAATTCAAGGAAGGATGGGTAGAGAAATGGCTAGGGACACAGATAAAATGAGATCGGCCATAAACTGACTGTTGAAACTGAATAATAGGCACAAAGGAGTCGATATACTATTCTCTCTTTTTTTGTACATGCTTCACACATTTTTCCATAAAAAAATTTTTCCAAAAGTCCATTTGTTAAAAAACCTCCTCTAAATAAATAGAAACAAAAGGAGTAATTTGGAATATTAGAATACAGAATGTAATCATGTTTCCTTAATCAGAAAACATGTGGTTCGTAAAACATACCTTTAAAAACCAGTAGCTTATCATTATAATAAAAGTAAAAATCACTGTTTGAGAATTCAACAAATTCCCCAAAGATCACAACAAAACAGCTGCATTCACAGCACTTTGGGAGGGCAAGGCGAGAGTACTACCTGAGCCCAGGAGCTCAAGACCAGCCTGGGCAACATGGCAAGTTCCTGATTCTACAATACAATCAAAAAAATTAGCTAACCATGGTGGTATGCACCTTAGCCCCAGCTACTTGGAAGGCTGAAGCAGAAGGATCACTTGAGCCCAGCAGGTTAAGGTTGTAGTAGCTGTGATTATGCCACTGCACTCCAGCCTGGGTGACAGAGTGAGACTCCAATTCAAAAAATTATATATATATAGTTCCATGTTTATTATATATAACTTCTTTATATTTACATTAACAAACATATAAAATTTTAAGTTGCTGGATGACTGAAGGAGTTACAAGTCAACTTTCTGAAAATCCAGATTTTTTTATCTCCTGGTCTTGATACTAGAAGACACTTCCCTTCTATGGGTTCTGATAAATAGCCTATCTATGCACAGATCAAACTGACTGCAAAAGGACAAGATCCACTAAAAACAAAAGATTCTGTATTTGCTTCCCACTTTTTCTCTGTTCATGCCATACTGAAGAGTAAGTACAAAAAAGAAGGAGAATGACCAAATGAACCAAGTATTGTTCCCACCAGATGGGAGAGCTTTGAGACACTTGACACCTCAGCTATAAGAATGCATATGTCTTCACACATGCAAGCAAGCACGAATGCTCATATGTGTTTAAAGGGGAAAAAACAAAGATGACTTCATTAACAGCCAAAACAGGTAACAGACAGCAGGGACAATGTGCAGGGCCCTGAGTATACAGAGGTGAACAAGCTATGCTCTCTGTGTTCAAAAGCTCACTCTCTAAAGAGGGTGAATGTGAGGGAAGAGCAGGTGGCAGCATGGAATTAAATGGCACCAAAGATGACAGGCCAATCTGAAGACGATAAGCCAGTCTAAATCTACTGAAGGGAGTTTCCTCAGTTATACATGCCAGGGGGTATCAACCCCAATTCAAGATGTTAATTTATTCCATTACTTTAGCGTTTTAAAAGACAAATGATGCAGACTAGGGCTAACTTACAAGTGACTAAGAAAATAAAAATAAAAGCAGGTGGATAGTGATGCATGGCCAAGTAAACAGTTTCCATCATGACCACAGTGTTCAGAAAAGACTTCCAGGGCAACACTGGCCAGAAGTGAAGAACAATAAAGCTCTACTGGTAAAACCATGTAACCTAAAGTCAGTCAATGGGAACAAGAGGTATCCGGGATCAAGCACAATATGCTCAATACGTGTTTGCTGAGTGACTTGCGAATGTAAAGCTCCAGATTACTCCTTATGCAGCACAGAGTGAAGGTTCATAGAGACCTAGCTTCCCACTGCTCATCCTCACTTCTGCCCTTAGAATGTTTGAGCAATAAGATTGAGATGAGGCGGGAAATGGAAGGGGTCATGGCAATGGGGGTAGGGAAGAAGGGGACACAGTCTGATAAAAAAAGGACTAGACCAGGCTAAGTCAAGAATCTGGTAAAGAAAATATCAGGAAGAAAATCTGAAAATGTTTGGGAGAGATACAAGAGATATGAATGAAGAGAGAGAGACCGTATTCTTTGGAGCACTCTCAATACTTTAAAGATGCCAATTCTTCTTAATCTATAAATTGAATGCAATTGCACATAAAATCCTGGCAGAACTCTTCATGAAACTGAACAAACTGATTTTTTTTTTTTCTTTTTTTTGAGTTGGAGTCTCACTCTGTCACCCAGACTGGAGTGCAGTGGCCGCTCACGGCCACCACAGCCTCGACCTGCTGGGCTCCGGCGATCCTTCCGCCTCAGCCTTCCAAGTAGCTGGAATTACAGGCATGCGCTACCACGTCCGGCTGATTTTTTGATTTATTGTAGTGATGAGGTCTCGCTGCCCAGGCGGGTCTCCAACCCGCGGTCTCAGGCAATTCATTCACCTCAGCCTCCCAAAGGTGCAGGATTACAGGCTGAGCCACCGAGCCCAGCTACAAACTGATTTAATAGAAGTAGACTGAGGTGAGTGGGTAGCCTGAGCCTGCAGGTTCGAGACCTGCCTGGGCAACTTGGCGAGACCTCATCTCTACAATAAATCAAAAATTAGCCGGGCGTGGTAGCATGCACCTGTAATTCCAGCTACTTGGAAGGCTGAGGTGGAAGGATCGCCAGAGCGCAGCAGGCCAAGGCTGCACTCCAGTCTGGGCGACAGAGTGAGACTCCAACTCAAAAAAAAAACAGAAGTAGACAAACATAGAATTCCTATAGTTGACTCCAACTCAATTCACACTGATCAATCTTTATACAGAAATAAATACTGGAAGGTCACACACCAAAATTTTGATAGCTGCCTCTAAAGAGGAGGAAGTGAGACAGCAGAATGAAAGTAGAAACTTTTTTTTGTACCACTGTCTCTTTTATTTATAGATCTGTGTGAATGTTTGCATACAAACACACATATACACACATATCTTAGGTTTTAAAAGACAAACTTAATATTTGTTAACAGTGGGTAGTAGATACTTAGTCAAAATGCTCCATGACTTACAGTGGGGTAACCCAATTATTATAAATCAAAAATGGATGCTTTGTAGATGGGATGGAATGGCAAACACAAAACGCAATATGTAAAATATGCTGGCAACACAGTACACTGTAGAGTATGGGCTATTTACCCTCGTGATCATGTTACCTTTGCAATAACGTGGATGACTGGGAGCTGTGGCTTGCTGCCACCACCCAGCAAAGCAAGAGAGTATACTATCATGTATTGTTAGCCCAGGAAAAGATCCAAATTCTAAGTACAGTTTCTACTCTATGTGAATGGCTTTCCCACCACCATAAAGTGAAAAATCTTAAGCTGAAAAGTCATAAGTTGAGGATCATCTGTATATTACATCATTCCCTATGCTTTTTTCTCTTTTAGTTTATAACCATGGGGTTCATGTGAGGATCCGTTACATAAGTATATTGCTTGAAGATGATGTTTGGGCTTTATGACAAGCCTTTCCCCCTAGTAGTGGGCATGGTACCCAATGGCTGTAGTTGTATCCCTTATCCCCCTCTCCCTTCCTCCTTTAGCAGTGCCCAGTGTCCATTGTTCCTGTCCTTATGCCCATGCACACCCAATGTTTAGTACCCATTTATGAGTGGGAACATGCGGTATCCTGTTTTTTGGTTCTGTGATAATTTACTTAGAATGCTGGCCTCCAGTTGCATCCATGTTGCTGCAAAGAACATGATTTTGTTCTTCTTTATAGCTGTGTAGTATTCCATAGTATATATGTGCCATATTTTCTTTATTCAGTCTACGTTTGATGGGCACCTGGGTTGGCTCCATGTTTTTGCTGTTGTGAATAGTGCTGCAATAAGTATACAAGTGCAGGAGTCTTTCTGGTAGAGCAATTTGTGTTCCTTTGGGTATATTCCCAGGAGAGGAATACTCTACTTTTAGCTCTTTGTTTCTTTTATTTAACTTTTTAGATAGGAACATCAAGATACAGTATCCCAAATTATGAACATAAATTTCTCCAGTTAATAAAGTCCAGGAGAAAAAAATTCAGTGAATTGGCTCTAATACTTTGCATCAGCCCACAGGTCTAGTCAAATGCTAAAAAAGGAAATTATCATATGATTTGCTCTGTGACATTATGAAGTTATTTATACATTAATTATTATATCTTAAGCATTCTGTGACTTACTACTGAAATAACTGTTATATTTTTACAAAAATTAAGTTTATTAAAATGTAGAAAATAATACTGTATAAAATAATTGATATCATTAATTTGATTTGTTGTTGCATTAAGTTCCTCCATCCAGAATAATTTATATGCAGTGATAATCGTTACATCCTTAAATATACAGAATATTTGACTTTTAAGTACTTAATTTCAGAATAACATTTTGAAGCAAACCATTGTTTTTTCAAATCATTATTTTTAAAGTGTCCTATAAGGGTATACAGTAAAGAAGAATTTTTATACTACAAATTAAATTCTCTACACTCAAGCACATGACATGGAAATCAGCAAAATTTTACTTCCCCTTAACAAAAACAAACAAGAGAGAGAAAGAAGCTTTCCCAATAAGCTTCAATCTCAAATTTTGTAGAAAACAGTAGAAAAATCATGGGTCTAGAAATCAGGAGTACCAGGTTCAAATAATGTCTGCAAAATCTTGAGATGTTCCTTTAACCCCATTAATATTGACTAAAAATAAACTAAGTATTAAGCAATGAGGAATGCACTAAGCAACTGCAGGCACATCTTCATAAACCACTTATAATTTTTTGGAATCAATTTTTAGTGTAACTCCTAGTTCTCACAGTTCAGCAGTATCATGTATGGTGTGCTGCTTAGGGAGTTGGCATACTGTCCTTACCTTCCATTTCTTGAACAGCCTTGGATATATATTCATATCCAGGAATAAATGTGTGCATAGTCCACAACAGGCAAAAGAACCAGTAAGCACTGACCACTACTGCACAGGACCTCTTGAGCAACCTTTGAGTTAAGTACAAAGACAGTACAAAAGACTCATTAACTGCACTGAAGAGGAGGTCAAATAGGCTTCACAGGATAGCACCAGTGGAAGATTTATCCGTTAAACAATTTCCCAGACAGATAAAGTAGGTAAAGAACATTCTAAACCAAGGGAACATGATGTACAAGAGCACTGAGATGAGTTTGTAAATGGTGTATTCAGAGAACTATAAGAAATGCAGTAAGTACATCTAGCTTTAAAAGGCAAGCAGGAGTAACAGGACAGAAAGATCAAATAGGTCCTTAGTACAAATATTTTATCTTGCTCACTTCCAGGGTATTTATCACGTTCTACCTTCTATCATATAAAAGTTATTTAAATCATATCTCCATTACTAAACTTAGAGCCATTTGGGTGCAGAGACCGTGTCTAACTCATCTTTGTATCCTTCATAGCATTTACCACAGTTGTTTCACTCAAGAAACATCCACCTGTAGCGGCACAAAGATAAATAAGACAAAGTCCTTGTCTTTGGCTTAACCTCTCTAGGCTTCAATTCTCCCACCTGAAAAATGAAGGGGTTGAACCAAATGATAGATGAACTCTTTTTCCAGCTCTGACATTCTAAGAGTCTAAAACTCAAAGCAGGAATACAAGTATTGGACAACAAAAATAAACTGTGACTGATGGAGCAAAAGAAAACAAAGAGTGAATTAAAGAAGCAGAGTGAAGGCAGAGGCCAGAGAAGAGCAGGGGATAGCAGAGGCAGTCAAGGTAGCTGATAAAAGGAAAGGATGGATAGAATGCAAGCATCTAAGCAGCACACTGTACGTGACACTGATGAACTGTGAGAGTTAAGAGTTACACTAAAAACTATCCATGAGAAGCTGGTCAATAGGTACAAACGTATAGTTAGACAGAATACGTTTTAGTGTTCAACAGCACAGTAGGGTATGCAGAGTTAATAATTTATCAGATACTTCAAAACTGCTAGAAGAGAAGATCTGAGATGTTCCCAACACAAAGAAGAAATGATAAATATTTGAGGTAGTAGATATTCTAAATACTCTAATTTGATGTATCAAAATATAACATGTATCCATAAACATGTATAAGTATTATGTAACAATTTAGAACTTTTTTAAATGAACAAAAAAAAAGAGTCACACTGAAAATTGATTCTAAGAAGAGTTATAAATGATTTATTATGAAGGTTCCCAATCTAATAATTGTTGGAAGAATCTGCCATCTAGTGGTTTAAAACTCCTTTAAGCCAAGGAAGGAAGTTTGAAATAAGAGAAACACTTACATTGTGCTCCGTCCAATGACCAACATATTTAAGGCAAGAAAGAAGGAAGGGACAGAGAAAAAATACCCCATGTCCCAAAATTTTAAAATGCTTAAGACCACACTTGGCAAAGTAAGAGATCAAAAATTGTTACCTATTACTTCTAACTACAGGCATACATCACCATGCCTGGGTAATTTGTTTTTTATTTTTTGTAGAGATGGGGTCAG
The DNA here is from genome assembly GCF_000164805.1 of Carlito syrichta. Classification (NCBI taxonomy): domain Eukaryota; kingdom Metazoa; phylum Chordata; class Mammalia; order Primates; family Tarsiidae; genus Carlito; species Carlito syrichta. Next base: position 132,295 of record NW_007246046.1, read on the forward strand.
GCTATGTTGCTGTCTCAAAGTCCCAGGCTTAAGTGATCCTCTCACCTTGGTTTCCCAAAGTGCTGGGATTACAGGCATGAGCCACTGCACCTAGCCTTTAAACATTTTTTACTACAAATATCTCGCTATGTCAACTTTTAAAACTGCTTATTTTTATTTATTAAAGAGCTTATAAGAAGAAAACACATGAGAGGGTACCACCAAAAATCTGTAATTATCTTTTGGAGGGCAGGTCTTTCTCCACTAGATAAGTGTTCTAGGAATCCACTGGCATCAGTGTATGTTGTTGTGAGAGACTGTGTTGGGTTTCAGTAATTTTTTTTTTTTTTTTTGGAGAGTCTTTCAATGCATTTGTCTATTTCATGATGGATGATTTAAGAATGCCCACAATGGGCTAAGTGTTCCGCAGTTTTTGACCAAAAAACAGCACGACCCTCTGTACCCCATCCTCCCTATTCACCCAATCTTGCTCCAAGCAACTTTTTTTTCTTTCCCCGGATAAAAAAAGTTCTCAAAGGGAAACATTTTACCAATGTGGAAGAAACAAAATACAGCACAAGCACTAAAAAGACAGAAAAATTGATGAGTTCCAAAACTGTTTTGAATAGTGGGAAAAGTATCTCCATAGGTGTACTGCATCAAACGGAGAGTACTTTGAAAATGACTGAAGTTTAAACATGTAAGAACAAATACACAATATTTTATGAATAAATTCCATTTTGGGGGGGTTCCCCCTCATATATAATTATGTTCCCTTACATCACAGGTTCTCAAACAAAACATATACATGAGAATCTCCTGGAAGGGCCAGGCACAGTGGTTCACACCTGTAATCCCAACACTTTGGGAGACTAAGGTTAGAGGATTGCTTGAGCCTGGGAGTTTAAGACCAGCCTGGGCAGTATAGTAAAACTTCATCTCTAAAAAAAATAAAATAAAAAAAAATTTAGCCAAGCAGGATGGTGTGCACCTGTCATCCCAGCTACTCGGGAGGCTGAGGCAGAAAGATTGCCTGAGCCTAGAAGGTCAAGGCTGCAGTAAGTCACGATCATGCCACTGTACTTCATCCTGGTCCACAGAATAAGACCCTGGCTCAAAATAAATGAATAAATAAATAAGAGAATCACCTGGAGGGATTGTTCAAACAGATTGCTGGGCCACTCCTCTAGAACATCTGACTCAGTAGGTCTAGGGCAGAGTCCAAGAATTTGCATTTCTAACCACTTCCCCAATGACTCTGATGCTGCTGGTTCAGGAACCCCACTCTGAAAACCACTGCTTTACATCATGTTTGAATCTATTATCTGAGATCTGGAGGACACAGTTCACTATAAGTCAAATTATGAAGCATCAGACAATTTAGTCATCCTGTGCTTAATAAGGATGATCACAGAAAACTGATTACATGGAATGATCAATTATTAAAAACAAAACATGGGGATTTTTTCCCTGGACTTCTTAGTTCAGTGACAAAATCATTCTCCTGTCAATCTGATAACTGTACATCATATTTAAAACTGAGTGACACCTGTTTATAAATTTTTTATTTTTTTTTTTTTTTTTTTTTTTGAGCTGGAGTCTCATCCATCGCCTAGGCTGGAGTGCAGTGGCATGCTCGTGGCCACTGCAGCCTCGACCTGCTGGGCTCCAGCAATAACTTCCAACTCAGCCTTCCAATTAGCCGGAACTATAAGCATACGCTACCACACCCAGCTAAGTTTTGATTTATTGTAGATACGAGGTCTCACCAAGTTGCCCAGGCTGGTCTCGAACACGCAAGCTCAGGCAATCCACTCATCTCGGCTTTCCAAGTGCTGGGATTACAGGCTGAGCCACCAAGCCAGGCTAACACCTGGCTGCAAATTATTTAAAATACAATTTATAACTTAGAATCAAGAAGTAAGGAAAAATCTGTTAAGTTCAACACTCCTGCCTTCTGTACTACCACACTCAGATACATTGTGGGATGGCATAGTATAAGGGTCAGTAGACATTTTCTGTAAAGGGCCAAACAGGAATTATTTTAAGCATTGTGGGCCATATGATCTCTCACAACTACTCATTTATGTCAAAGCACAAAAAAAATAGATAATAAGTTAAAAGGTGAGTGTGGCTGTGTTTCTATAAAACTCTATGAACACTGAAATTGGAGTTTCAGATAATTTTCATGTGCCATACAGTAGTCTTGTTTTGAGGTTTTTCCCAACTTTAAAAAAAATCTATGCTTGGAAACAGGCCACATTTGGCCCACAGGCCTTAGTTTGCCAAACTCTGGTACAAAGAAAAGTTTACTGGGCATGGGAATCAAACTATTAAGTTTACAACTTAATAGTCATGCCATCCTAGATAAGTTTCTTTGAAGCTTGGGTTTCTCCATATACATAACAACAGTTATGATACTATCTCATAGAATTGTGTTGACTAGGATTCAGAATGTGTATGTGGTAATCAATAAAAGCTCTATAAAGTTAATTTTCTCTATTATAATCTAAACTTCAACTAAAGTTGAATCAATATCAACTTAGGGAGTGTCTAAAATTTGCAAGGTGCCGTGCTATCAGTATAGAAAATACTGTATAAGGAAATCATGTTTTTCCTACCTACATGGAGTTTACAGTCTTGTGGGCTACTAAGACTGTAATTTCACCTAAGAAACATTTGGGGGGGGGAAAAACTGTTTTAGGCTTTCCATCCACACAGTTTTTCCATCTGAGTTCTTAAATTTTAATTTCAGTCAGGTTTTCATTCAATTACTCAAAAATACTGACTGAGCACCAATTATGTGCAAGGCCCTGTTAGAAGTGTTGAAAACAGAGCTATAAATAACACAGATAAAGTTTCCACTCTCATGGAATTTACATTCCAGTATATCATAATTGCTTTCTCCCTTTTTTATATGCTTCAACAAGGTCAAGTATATTTAACAGTTTAACGAAAATTGACTGACAGGTACTCCATGCAAGCACTGTATTAAGCACTGATGATATTGTTCTAAGACAGGGTGCTTACCTCCAAGGAGGCCATAGCCTAGTAAGTTATTAACTGATGGATAAAATAATGTATTAATCCTTACCAAATAGTCATGGAGTCTAAAGGGTCAACCCAACCAAATATTCTACATAGCAGACAGATGGGGGGGGGCAAAAAGGACATTCTAGGAAGAAGTAAAAACAGAAAGCACAAAGGCTTTAAAGAACAAAGACATTCTGAGACATACAAGAATTCACATATGTCTAGAGTTATCTACTAATTTCCCCAAACCAAATCTGGCACACTGCCTATTTTTATAAATAAAGCTTTATTGGAACACAGCCACACTCATTCATTTATATATTGTCTATGGCTGCTTTCACACTACAACAGAAGAATTGAGTAGCTGCAACAAAGCCCACATGGCTCACAAAATGCAAAATATTTACCATCTGCCCTTTACAGAAAAGTTGTGCCAGTCACTGGTGCAAAGAAAATGTGAATGGGTGTGAAAGGATTCTAGAGAGGATAAAGACCAAACTACAAAGGGTCTCTAATACTAATTTAAGAAGTTATAACTCTATCCTAAATGTTAAAGAAATCACAGAAGGGTTTTTAAGTAGATCTCATAGATTATCAGACTTGTATTTTAAGACCTGTATTCCTTTCTGGCAACAGAATTGAAAAGAAATTAGAGGAGGATAAAACAGAAAGCAGGGAACAATTTGATAAGTAAACCAGATAAGAAGTGATGAGTGCCTGAACTATAAGGATGGCACTGGAAACAGAGAGGAGGACATAGACTTGAGGAGTATTGAGGAAGAAGAATCAACAAAGCTTGAAGATGATAAGAATGAGTTGAGAGAGTTATCTAAAGAAAATCACAACCTTTGTCCTGGTGGAAATACTATACATTGAGACACAGGAACAAAGAAGAAGAAGCAGGTCTAAAGAGGAAAAATGATGATGAACATGGTTAGAATATAATGAGTATGAGGTACCTGTGATTTAGCCAAGAAAAATGCTAAATAGGTGGGTAAATAAATACCTTTGTGGCCCAGGAGTGATTTCAGGGATACAGACTCAGAAGATATCACACATGCATTTAATAAGTTAGAGACCATAAGTCTGGCTAAGGCTGCCTATAAAAATATATAGAGAGTAGGTAAGAAAAAAATATGGCCATAGGATTCCACTAAAACACTATTAGAATTATTAACCAAGTTAGACAAGGTTGTGAGATACAAGAGCAATATACAGTTGACCCTTGAACAACATGAGGGTTAGGGGTGCCAGCCTCTGAGCAGGCAAAAATCCACATATAACTTTTGACTCCTCCAAAATTTAACTACTAATAGCCTACTGTTGGCCCAAAGCCTTACTGATAACCGAGTCAATTAGCACAAATTTTATATGCTATATATTTTATATGCTGTATTCTTACAATAAAGTAAGCTAGGGAAAAATAATATTAAGAAAATCATGAGGAAGAGAAAATATATTTACAGTACTATGTACCGTATTTATCGATACCATAAGTTTGTCATCTGTTTACAAGATGAATCATCTGTCTGAAATGGTGGCAACCATAGCTTCAGACCTCAATCCACAGTATACATCAAGCAATGCAACTTTTTTTGTAATGTCATGACTTTCTCTGCTTCCTGGGAGCACTTCCAGCTCCCAGCATCACTAATGGCACTTCGTATGGGTCCCATGGTGTTATTCAAGGTATACAGTATTGCACTAAACAAGCTGAAAAACACTCAATAAGTTCAAGAGATCACTTTTTACTGCAATACACAATTTACTGGAGAGATTAACTGCCCACCTGGAGATGCTAGGCGTCACATGACCTTAAGCAGATACTCGTAACACTGAGTTCACCACAACAGCAACAGGAGGTAGCTAGGAAATTATTATAGTAATACAGTATTATTATAGTTAATTTTATGCAGTTATAATTTAATACTGCAGTTTTACATTTGTTTACAGTTCTCTTAACTGAAAATGGTACCATGTATGGTCTGTAAGTGTGTTAGTTTTGATAAATGTTATTTCTTAATTATTTCATTATATCCAGAATAGATGGTTTATCTGCAAGTTTTTTCAAGTTGTGACAAATCTCCAAATAATTTCCACATGTTTATTTTTTTAATTTATGTAAAAGTGGACCTGTACAGTTCAACCCTGTATTGTTCAAGGGTCAACTGTACAGTCAGCCTCCATATCTGTGAGTTCTACATGTGTGAATTCAACCAACCATGGGCAAGAAATACTCAGAAAAAAATAAATGATTGTGTCTATAATGAATATACACAGACGTTTTTTCTTGTCATTATTCCCTAAACAACACCCTATACCAACAATTATACAGCATTTACACTGTATTAGGTATTCTATCTAGAGATGATGTAAAATTTGCAGGGAGATGTGTATAGGTTACAAGCAAATGCTACAGAATTTTATGTCAGGAACTTGAACATCTGTGGATTTTGATATGCAGTGGGGGTTCTTAGAACCAATCTCCTATAAACACCAAGGATTGACTGTACAAAAGTGAACTGTGTTTCTATGTACTAGCAGTGAATATTCCAAAAGGAAAATAATTATGGTAGGAAATATATTCCAAACTTCAGATACTGATGTATCTCTTTCAAATGATTTTTTGATATAAAAAAGCTATCATTTGCAATAGTTTTCTTTATTCACATATTTAAAATCAACACATAAAAGCCAAATAATTTAGCTTTATCACAAACACTATTCTCTGTGACATCACAGTTGTTTTTTTTTTACACAAACTAAAATTAAATTAAAAAGATCTGTGCATGTAGTATCTGAAGCCATCATGCATATACCTGCCACATTTGGGAGATACAGAGTAAATTGGAAAAAAAGTAACACCTGAAATGAAGTGACGTCCTGGCTGCCAAGATGATGGTGGTGATCCCTAAGCATGACATGGGGTGCAAGACGCATCACACAGGTTTTGCAAAGGCAGATGTTCTTGAATAAATGTGATGATATAGTGTGTGTGCCTGTCCTTGTTACAAGTCCCAAGCCAAATGAGGGGTGTTGGGGGAGAAGCATGACAGTTGGCAGCATTACTTAGTGGGGTTTCCTTTTTCTTATTCTTTTTTGGAGTTGGGGGTCTCACTCTGTTGTCCAGGCTAAAGTGCAGTGGAACTTTCACGATTCACCACAGCCTTAACTTCCTGGGCTCAGCCTGCCCTTCCACCTCAGTCTCCCGAGTAGCTGGGACTACAGGCACACTACGTCTGTTTTGTTTGTTTCTTTTTTTTTGTAGAGACTGGGTCTTGCTATGTTACCCAGGCTGGTCTCAAGCTCCTGGACTCAAGCAATCCTCTCACCCTGGCCTCCAAAATTGCTGGTATTACAGGCACATGTCACCACACCTTGTTTGTTTTTACTGTACTAGAAAGGATTAAAAAAAACAGAATTGATGTATGAAAAATTGTGCATTTATCCTTACATGTTTAAACTTCAGTCACCTTCAAAGTACTCTCCATTTGATGCAAATACTGCTATCGAGATACTTTTTCCACTGCTCAAAACAGTTTTGGCAATCATCAATCTTCATGCCTTTTAGTACTTCTACTGTTTTTTCTTTCACCTCTTCCATATGGGCAAAATGTTTCCCTTTGAGGACTTTTTTCATCCAGGGAAACAAAAAAAAAAGTACCTTGGGGCGACTTTTTTGAGTGAAGAGAAAATGTAGGCCACGGAGTTTTTTAATGTTGTTTTTGGTCAAAAACTGCTGAACACTCAGTGCAGTGTGAGCAGATACATTGTCATAATGGAAGAACCAGTCACCTGTATGCTGCAACTTGGAATGCTTCCTCCACAAATCATAAAGTAACCTTAACAAAACTTCCAGATAAAAACTTTGGTTGACCGTTTGATCCAAAGGAACAAATTCCAAGTATACTACAAGGGGTCTACCCGCCAAAAGATAATTCTGGGTTTTGGGGGAGTTCCCCCTCATATGTATATACACATTCCTCAGCTATTAATACATATAAAGAACAAATACATGTCAATTAGAAGTTCTCGGCAGGTGGAATTTAAATATAAAAGTTCTACTAGCAAGGCTCTCCTTACTGTAGTCATGGAAAATACAGCTACTTCAGCTAAATGTCCCCTTTTACTTTCTGTGCTATCTTAACAAATTTCTGATTACAATTGTGCTTCCCACATAAGACTATAGAGATGAATGTTCTGTTTCATGTGAGTCACGGTTTCCAAAATAAAATACCAAAATGACTCACTGATTTGTTTCTTCATCAATCTTTTGAGCTTGGTTAGCACCTAAGTGTGATACACTCTGAGCAAGTTGACAAATTCGGTTTTCTAGATCATCAAAGGTTTTTGAACTAAGGTAACCTTGCTAAAGAAATGCTAAATGTGAAAAACTGCTTATGTCTAAGCAACAAATCTTGATGGCATGAACTTGAGCTGTACTTATGCTTCTTATCCTTAACCTCTACTGATGCCTTAGCAGTCTGACTGGCATGTAGTACACTTCCAAGGAATGTTCACAGAGACAGAATAAAGACACACATGAACACACATGCTCAACCCACATAGGTAGACAAAAAAAAAAGAAATCCAGCTCTGCTACTTCTACACCTGTGTCATCCAGCAATCTCAGCTACTGATGGGCCCGACCTGGTCTCATGGTACTTCTCAGCCCAGTATTCTAGGAAGCCACAACCAATGAAAGGGAGATGATAACTAAAATGAAATTTATTTCTATTCCTCATGAGGGCAACTTCAAATGCAGGGAACACATCTTTGTCATTATCTCATTAATTCTACTAAAGCTCACAGAGTTTTAGCTAAGGGGTGAAAATGATCACAGCCACCTACAGACGCCTTTAACAAAACAGATGCTAGGATCTCATCCCAAACCTACCCTACCTGATCAAACCTTTAAGAATAGGGTCTTGGTATTCTTTTCCAACAGATAATTCTGCTGTCCGTACCTTGTTAAGAGACACTGATCTGGCAAACAGAATGTCAGCTAAAGTACTAATGAATAAATTAGATCTCTTACATGCCCTTGGCTGTTTCCGTCCCTCAACCCATTAAAAAAATTGTCTCATTTGTCTAAAATTAGAGATGATCAAAAATATAAATTGAATTTTCTATAGATATAAGACTAATGGTAGTAGAGGTTGCACACTTCAGTAAAAAATCAATGAATTATACACTTCAATTCAATGTCAGAGTTCAAGGAATTTGAGCATGGGTGGCTTCTCAAAATGACAGCTTCTTCCAAGTAGGCATGTTCTCTGTCTTCTGATTTTATTAAGATATAAATCAGGTCTAGAAGTAGTTACCTTGGAATTAGCTGCACTAATTACCTTTGCGCAGTTATCATGGAACTATTGGAGGTTCAAAGCCAAATAAATCAATTTTGTTTATAGAAATTTGCAGCCAAATTAGGAAGAAATCTTTTCTTAAAAGTTATACAGTAGAGCCGGGCTCGGTGGCTCAGCCTGTAATCCCGCGCCATTGGGAGGCTGAGGTGAGTGGATTGCCTGAGCCCGCGGGTTTGAGACCCGCCTGGGCAGCAAGACCTCATCTCTACAATAAATCAAAAAATCAGTCGGGCGTGGTGGCGCATGCCTGTAATTCCGGCTACTCGGAAGGCTGAGGTGGAAGGATCACTGGAGCCCAGCAGGTCGAGGCTGCAGTGGCTGGGAGCGGCCACTGCACTCCAGTCTGGGCGACAGAGTGAGACTCCAACTCAAAAAAAAAAAAAAAAAAAAAGTTATACAGTAAGTGCCCTACATTTGAATAAGTTCCATTCCGAGAATGCATTAATAAGCCAAATTTGTTTATAAGTCCAACAAATTTAGCCTGGGTACCCAACTAACACAATCAGTTGTATAGTACCAGCTACATCACTGCTACTTTTACACTTGCTTCCAGACATCCTGGGCTTGAAATAAAGATACTGTACTACTGTACTCTATACAATACTATACAGTAAAGCACACAACAGCACAACCACTTGTAGAGGATACACACATGACAATGTATACCAGACAAATGAACTAACTTATATGATTGAACATGCGAATGCATGTTCACATCTTTGAAAGTTCACAAATTGAAAGTTCAAATGTAGGGGACTTACTGAACACTGTTGAAAGCAATTAAGTGCCATTTAAAAAACAATACATAAAATCTTCTATTTGAACTTAACTCATCGAATGTTCTTATTTCTGAATATATGACTCCCAAATTAACTGCAAACTCCTACAGGGTAGGGACTACATCTGAATCTCTAGCAGCAAGCACAGTTCCCACCATGTACTAATAGTTTAGTCATCTCCTCTAAAACTGCAGAAGAAGTAAGACATTCAGCTTAGCCAGAATCAGGGTACAATCAGACAACAATAAGAAAAGAGAAGACAGCGAGGTGTTGGGGTGAATGTAAGGGAACAGGACTCAAATATGAGATAGTCTGAGTGTTTAAGGAGGATAAAATACATTCATTAGGCTGTGAGGCAGGATATGTAAAACAGAAAATAGTAAAAACAAGCATATTCACAGTGCTTATCCTAAAGCTTCTCAATTAATTTTTTGTTTTACTGAATTTACCACTTCAATTTATCTTCTTCAACAATGCTTACAACATCAGGCAAAACAATGAATTCCATAAAACTCTGAGTTTGTATATTACCAATTTATCCCAACGCTACTGTGGATGATTTACTTCACATTTATAAAATCTTTGTGGATGATAAATGTCACATGCTCATATTATAAGAGAAATTAAAAATAAATAAAAATGTGATGAATATTTCAGCTTCTTTCACTTAAAAAAAAAAACCACATCATGGAAAATATAAACAACCTAGCAATTTTTTTTTCATGCACAACAGGACACCTTGCCTTACAACAATTTTTCCTTCAGAAACATTAATGCAGTCATCCATCTCTGAACTGCTATAGAGAGTTGTATATGACTGCACAGCAAAAAATACCTTTCTTTTGTTTTATAATATATTAACTTTTCAAACTTTTTATTTAAATGAAGACTGCACCCCCCAAAATATCCTCCATTGCTTAGATCCTGAGCCAAAAAGTGAAAGGCTTAAAAGTAATAAGTAAGCCACGCTTGGCAGCTCAGCCTGCAATCCCTTGCTTGGGGAGGCTAAGGTGAGTGGACTGCTTGAGCCCGCGGGTTTGTGACCTGCCTGGGCAACTTGGCGAGACCTTGTTTCTACAATAAATCAAAAACTAGCCGGGCATGGCAGCACGTGCCTGTAGTTCCAGCTACTTGGAAGCCTGAGGCGGAAGGATTGCCGGAGCCCAATAGGTCGAGGTTGCGGTGGCTGGGAGCAGCCACTGGACTCCAGTCTGGGTGAAAGTGAGACTCCAACTCAAAAAAAAAAAAAAAGTAATAAGTATAATCTGATCTACAACAAATTTCTTTTTTTTTTTAATTTATTTATGTATTTATTTACTTTGGTGATGGGGTCTCACTATGTTGCCCAGGCTGGTCTCAAACTTCTGGTCTCAAAATCCAGGTCTCAAGCAATCCTCCCACTTCAGCCTCCAAAAATGCTGGGATCACAGGCATAAGCCACTATGTCTGGCCTGATTTACAACAAATTATCATGTAATAACTTTAGTGTGTGATAATTTCAAGCCTATGGTCCCAAGTGAACCCCACTCAATGCTCCTGAAATAATGTTAGGAAAAAAGAAATCAAATATTGACAAATCAAGACAAATAGAAAACAAATCAAGACAGTAGAGTAGTGAGCATGAAATATACTTTTTTTTTTTTTTTTTGAGTTGGAGTCTCACTCGGTTGCCCAGACTGGAGTGCAGTGGCCGCTCCCGGCCACCGCAACCTCGCCTGCTGGGCTCCGGCGATCCTTCCACCTCAGCCTTCCGAGTAGCCGGAATTACAGGCATGCGCTACCACGCCCGGCTGATTTTTTGATTTACTGTAGAGACAGACGAGGTCTCGCTGCCCAGGTGGGTCTCAAACCCGTGGGTTCAGGCAATCGACTCACCTCAGCCTCCCAATGGCACGGGATTACAGGCTTTGCCACCGAGCCCGGCTTAAACTATTTTTTTAAACTGCAATATTAAGATATAAAATACCCTTCTGTTTAAAAAGATAACAAGAAAGAATAAAACAGAGAGAAACATGCGGGATGAAGAAGAATACATAAGAGAAGAAACAAATAATGGAAAAAATCAAAAAAAACAATAATTTTTCTTCCGTACTCAAAAAATAAGAGTTATTCAAGGTCCTCACAGAGAACACATTATCAACAAGCAGATTCTGTGGTTTTACAAAGATGTACACTACATATTTCCTGCCTTCAAGTATCTGCCATACTAATCGAAGATATGTCTCTGTCTGTCTGTGCAACTATAACAAAATACCTGAGACTGGGTAATTTATAAAGAACAGAAATCTATTTTCTCATAGTTGTGAAGACTGGGAAGTTCAAGATCAAGACAGGCTATGTTTAGTAGTCTTGTGAGGGCTGGTCTCTGCTTTTAAAATCTTGCAGATGCCTCTAGCAAAAGGAAGGAATGTTTCTTCTCATGGCATAAGGTGAAAGGGCAAGAGAGGCAAATGTGGCCTGAAGCCTCTTCTATAGAGACCTTAATTCCATTCATAAAAGAGGAGCCCTCATGGCTGAATCTAGTCTAAAAGGCCTAACCACCTTTTTTTTTTTTTTCCATAATCAATATTTTTTATTATGGTTTTGTGGGGTACATGTAAGGGTTAGGTGTACAATTACGTTTCATTCAGGCACCCTGTTGATAAGAGGTGTTTCCCTATCCCCAGACAGATATTTCCTACTGTTAATCCCATCGCCCCCCGCCATAGTTTCCCAGTACAGTCAGTCATTTTCTTATAGTATTACATTGGAAGTTCAAGGTCCATTATATGAGGAAGAATATGTGATACTTGGATCTTTGTTTCTGTGAGAGGTCACTCAGTATTATTCTAGTTCCATCCAGGTTGCTGCGAAATTCATAATTTTGTTGTTTTTTTATGGCTGCGTAGTATTCCATCGTGTATATGTACCACATTTTTTAAATCCAGTCCTCTTTTGATGGGCAGCATGGTTGTTTC
>NW_007246046.1:145013-146666 GCF_000164805.1 Carlito syrichta
TTGAGGTTTTATATTTAGGTCTCTGATCCATTTGGAGTTAACCTTTGTGCATGGGGATAGATAGGGGTCATGTTTCAATCTTCTGCGTGTGGTCAGCCAGTTTTCCCAGCACCATTTACTGAATAGGTTCTCCTCTCCCCAGTGGTAGGTGATGGAGGCCTTGTCGAAGATGAGTTGGTTGAGAAATTGAGGTGTTGCTTCTGGAATCTCAATTCTATTCCATTGATCTGTATGCCTGTTCCTATACCAATACCAAGCTGTTTTGATGATTTTAGCTTTATAGTAAAGTTTGAAGTCTGGTAATGTGATACCACCTGCTTTGTTTTTTTTGCTGAGGATTTTTCTGGCTATTCTTGGACGTTTGTGTTTCCATATGAATTCCTGGGTTGTCTTTTCTAGGTCTGAGAAGAATGTTGCTGGTAATTTGATGGGTATTGCATTGAATTTGTAGATTGCCTTAGGTAAGATGGACATCTTCACAATGTTGATTCTTCCGATCCATGAGCATGGGATATTTTTCCACTTATTTGTGTCACCTTTGATTTCTTTGAACAGTGTTTTGTAGTTTTCACTGTAAAGGTCTTTCACGTCTCTGGTTAGGAAGATGCCAAGGTATTTCATTTTCTGTGTGGCTATTGTGAATGGAATTGTGCTTTTTATTTGGGTTTCTGTTTGTTTATTATTGGTGTAGAGAAATACAATTGTCTTTTGTACATTTATTTTGTATCCTGAGAATTTGCCAAAGGCCTTTATCAGTGTAAGAAGGTTTTTGACAGAATCTCTTGGGTTTTCAAGGTACACAATCATATCATCTGCAAAGAGAGATAACTAGACTTCCTCTTTTCCTATTTGAATACCTCTGATTGCCTTCTCTTCTCTGATTGCTCGAGCCAGGACTTCCAATACTATGTTGAAAAGGAGGGGTGAGAGTGGGCATCCTTGTCTAGTTCCAGTTTTCAGGGGAATTGGTTCCAATTTTTGTCCATTTAGGAGTATGCTGGCTGTGGGTTTCTCGTAGATGGCTTTTACTATTTTGAGGTATATTCCCCGTATGCCTAGACAGTCAAGGGTTTTTATCAAGAAGGGGTGCTGGATTTTATCAAAAGCTTTTTCTGCATCTAATGATATGATCATGTGGTTTTTGTTTTGACATCTGTTGATGTATTTAATTACATTTATGGTTTTACGAATGTTGAACCAGCCTTGCATCTCAGGAATAAAGCCTACTTGGTCATGATGGATGATTTTTGAGATGTATTGCTGAATTCGGTTTGCTAGGATCTTGTTGAGAATTTTAGGATTTATGTTCATCAAAGATATTGGCCTGTAGTTCTCTTTCTTTGTTGGATCTTTACCTGGCTTGGGTATCAATGTGATGTTGGCTTCGTAAAATGATTTGGGGAGAGTTCCATCTTTTTCAATAGCCTGGAATACCTTCAGTAGGATTGGTATCAGCTCCTCCTTAAATGTCTTGTAGAATTCTGCTGGAAAGACATCTGGACCAGGGCTTTTTTTGTAGGAAGTTTTCTTATTATGTAGTCAATTTCCTTGATTGTTATTGGTCTATTTAGGGTCTCAATTTCTTCTTGTTTCAATCTAGGTAGGTTGTGTGATGTCAGAAAGTCCTCCATTTCCTTAAGGTTTTCAAGTTTG
>NW_007246046.1:146735-162246 GCF_000164805.1 Carlito syrichta
GATCTGGATTCTTCTGCTGAAATTAGGGTTTTTGTGGTCTTACTTTTCCAGCTTCTTTAGGTGGCTTGTTAGGTTGTTAATTTGTGTTCCTTCCATTTTCTTCATGCATGTTTGTAGGGATATAAATTCCCCTCTTACCACAGCTTTCAAAGCGTCCCAGAGATTCTGGTAAGATGTTTCTTCATTTTCATTTGTTTCCAGGTATCTTTTGATCTCTGTTTTGATTTCATCATTGACCCAGGAGTTGTTTAGCATCCTGCTGCTTAGTGTCCATGTCTTTGTGGGTTTTGGGGGGACTTTGTTGGTGTCAATGTTTATTTTATTCCACTGTGGTCTGAGAAGGTGTATGGTAGAATTTCGGTCCTTTTAAATTTGCTTATCCTTGATTTATGGCCAATTACGTGATCGATCTTAGAATACGTTCCATGTGGTGATGAGTAGAATGTACATTCTGTGGTCTTTGGACGGAGTGTTCTGTAGGTATCAATTAAGTCCATTTGGTCCAAAGTCACATTGAGGTTCCAGATCTCCTTGCTGATTTTTTGTTCTGATGATCTGTCTAGGGTTGTGAGTGGGGTATTAAAGCCCCCAGTTATGATGGTGTTAGAGTCAATATCATTCTTTAGTTTTCCTAGAAGTTGCTTTATGAAAGTTGGCGCACCTATGTTGGGTGCATATATGTTTAGGATAGATATTTCTTCTTGCTGGATCGAGCCTTCCATTATTATATAGTGGCCTTCTGTATCTTTTTTGATTTTTAATAGCTTAAAGGATATTTTGTCTGAAATTAAGATCGCTACTCCTCCTTTCTTTGTATTCCGTTCACCTGAAAGTTTGTTTTCCATCCTCTTACTTTGAGTCTGTGGGTATCCTTTCTAATGAGGTAAGTCTCTTGAAGGCAATAGATTGTTGCCTGATGATATTTTATCCATTTTGCCATTCTATGTCTTTTCAGTGGTGCATTTAGTCCCTTCACATTTAGGCTAATAATTGAAATGCAAGAGTTGATCCCTGACATAAGGTTCTTACAGAGTTGTTCCTGTTTGTTTGTTGTCTTTCTTTTGGTCCTGGAGTTGGCTCATGTGTGTTTTTAATCTTTTGCCTATACTTTTGTGAAGAATGTTGTTGTTCTTTTTTCTTTTTCTTCTGTGTTCAGTACTTTCTTAAGTGTTTCTTGTAGAGGTGGTCTGGTGGCAGCGTAGGTTCTTAGGGATTGGATATATGGAAAAGATTTCAATTCTCCCTCACAAATGAAGCTTAGTTTGGCTGGGTAGGTTATTCTTGGTTGAAATTGTTTATCTTTTAGAACATTGAAAATAGGGCTCCAGGCTCTCCTAGCCTGAAGGGTTTCTGTGGATAAATCTGCCGCTATTCTAATTGGTCTTCCCTGGTACGTAGTCTGGCCTTTTTCTCTTGCTGCCTTTAGGATTTTTTCTTTTATAGCTACTTTGTTTAGGCAAATTATTATGTGTCTGGGAGTTGGTCTTCTCATTTGTTGTCTTGCAGGGGTTCTCCGAATCTCTTGTGTTTCAATTTTTTCATCCTTGATGAGATGAGGGAAGTTTTCTTGAATGATTTCATGAAATGTTTGTTCCAGTGTGGTTTCTGTTTCTTTCTCTGCCTCAGGAAGCCCAATGACTCTTAGGTTTGTTCTCTTAAAGTGATCATTCATCTCTTGCAGGTTTTGTTCTGTCTTTCTGAGTTTCTTTTCTATGCTTTTGACAGTTTGGGTTAGTTCTGTGTTTTGGTCTTCAAACTCTGAGATTCTTTCTTCTGCTTGGCTAAGTCTGCTTTCCATGCTTATTAGTCTGTTATTCATTTCCATCACAGTGTTCTTTACTGCTGTTATTTCTTACATCAGCTCCTTCCTATTTTCCTCATCTCTCCTCAATTTTTTAAATTCTCTCCATTAATGTCTTGATGTCTGGGTTTGTTGCATGTGACCAGTCATTCAGGGGGCTCTTCATTGTTTGTGTTCCAGAATCTGTTTTCTCAGTGTCTGATCTCCCAGGGGTCTGTGTGAGACCTATATTCTTCTTTTGGTTTTTCTTCATTTGTGCGGTTTTTCCCCCTCCCTACTTTTTCCTTCCCTCCATGTCACTGTCTTCTTTAATTCTGTTATTCAGGAATAAAGGGATTGGTTTTACTTCTGTTTGTTCAATCGCCTTTCTTTATGTATGCCCTCTTACTTTTTTCAATTCTGGAGTTGCACTGTAGGTTGGGGGTGGTCCTTTTTGCAGTTTTGAGATTTACTTAAAGGGGGAGCTGTAATTCAAAATCTATCTGCAGGTCCTGGTATTTGCTGACAGGTGTGTGGATAATCTGGACCCCACTTCCCACTGCCTTGGAATCTATCCATGCAGTGGGGCTGTAGGTTTACTCCCTGAAATAAAACGTGGTTAGCAGAGGGAAGAGAATGGAGCAGACAGTGGGTTGAAGAGGGGGGTGGAGAGATAAAGGAGTAAGGGGGGAAACAAAAGTGTGCCAACAAATGGAGAGACCTATACTGAAACAGATAAAAAACAATAAACCACAGCTACAGACGAACCAACTCCCATACAAAAATAAATAAAACATATAGTGATGCTAACACAAGCTAACCAACCACCTTATTGGTGTGCTGTTCCTCTATACAAAGATATGGTTTACAGAGAGAAGAAAAGGAAGAGGGAAAAAAAGGAACGATACAGTAGGAATAGAATTAAGTCATTAAACTAACTGAATCAATGAAGTACACTCTGAGACTTTTCGTTTAAGTCCAATGTCCTTTCAGTTCTGATTTCTAGCTTTCTTTTCAAGCTGGTAAATTAGTTTGCAGTTAGGGTCAGTTCCCCTGGTCTGCTGTGAAAGACAGGTCAGATCACCCTCCGTTCACCACTCTGGCCGATGTCTTTTTCATGCTTATTTCTCCCATTTCAGTGTTGTTACCTTGAATCGCCAGCAGGTGGTGCTATCTCAGCTGCTCACCCCAGAGCGGGTGGGGCCGGGCAGGAACCGGCAGAGACTGGAGATGGGTGCCTGCCTCAGGGCACAGGCAGGAGACTCACTGCAGACAGGACGTCTCGGTCACAGGAGAGGTGGCAGTGATCCCAGCAGATCTTTCCTGAAGGGACCTCAAGGGGCTTCAAGGATCCCTGAAGTTGTGGATCGCCTCCAGCCGGGTGGTGCAATAAGTTTCTGGCGGCGGTGGCAGCTGCAGCAGAGGCCGCGGCATCTGTGCTGCAGTGGCTGTCCAGTCCACTGCGATGCCCCAGCGGTGGCAATGGCCGAACTCCGTATGAAGAGCAGGTTGCGATGTTGGGGTCTGCAGTGCACGGGGAGAGAGCCAGAGACCCACTGCAGTTCTCCTTTGCAGAGGGTTTCACAGACCAGGTTGCCCTGTTGCCATTTTGCCGGAAGTCCGGCCTTACCTCTTAATACCATTACTTGGTCATTAAGTTTCAATGCATGAATTTTGGAGGGTACACATCCATACTACAGCAGGATATATACATCAAAATAGAAAAAATTAATACTAAAATGTGGCATATATAAATAGTGCCCAAAATGTGACACACACACACAGAATAACAATTCCATATAAGATAATGAGGAGACTCTTATTGTCTGTGAAGTGAGTTAGCAACTTATCATCTAAGAGTGATCCAGCCTCTAGTATCTACCAACTGAATCAACATTCCTCAAAGCATAACTGAGCACCTATCCTCATCTCAAAATGTTGTGGTCCCAAAAGAATAAGCTGCCACTTATTGCTCCCAATTATCTGGCCTCCACCTGCCCTTCCCATGTCCAATGTCCCACCATCGCGAATACTTCCCTCCTCTACCACACACTCTACAATGTCAGTCGAGCTATATCATCTGCAATTTCCCCAAAAAGACACTGTGTCTTCTTGCCAGTGTTCACACTGTGGCTGGAAGGCCCATCATGTCCAGATTGTATCCATCCCCAAAGCAAGTATGCCACACTTCCCTGGTTCTTTAAGCAGACCATACCTCTTTCATATGGATCCCCACACCACTATATCTGCATCCTTTCAAGGCTGTTATTCTCTGGCTTGCATTTTAGTACATATCTTTATTCATATATACAAAACAGAGCACATGCATGCACGTACAAGAGAAAGAAATGTATTTTAGACATTAGAAATATATATTAGAGCCGGGCTCAGTGGATCAGCCTGTAATCCCGTGCTTTCGGAGGCTGAGGTGAGTGGATTGCCTGAGCCCGCAGGTTCAAGACCTACCTGGGCAACTTGGCGAGACCTCATCTCTATAATACATTAAAAAAAAAAAAATTAGCTGGGCGTGGTAGCACGCACCTGTAGTTCCAGCTACTTGGAAGGCTGAGGTGAAAGGATCGCCGGAGCCCAGTAAGTCGAGGATGCAGTGGTCGGGAGCGAGCCAGTGCACTCCAGTCTGAGAAACAGAGTGAGACTCCAACTCAAAAAAAGAAAAGAAATATATATTAGGCCGGGCGTGGAGGCTCACGCCCATAATTCCAGCACTTTGGGAAGCTGAGGTGAGAGGAATGCCTGAGAGCCCAGAAGTTCGAGATCAGCCTGGGCAACATGGCGAGACCTCACCTCTACAATAAATAAAGAAAAATTAGCTGGCATGGTGGCACACGTCTGTAGTCCCAGCTACTTGGAAGGCTGAGGCAGAAGGATCACCTGAGCACAGCACGTCAAGGCTGCAGTGGCTGTAAGTGTGCCACTGCACTCCAGCCTGAGTGACAGAGTCAGACTCCAACTCAAAAAACAAACAAATATATATATATGACATATATGCATATACATATATAACATATTATTTCCTATTCAAGAATATGCGCTCTTCAGGTCCAGATAGATCTCCATCTTTACATCTGCCACAACAATATCATATGGTGAATCACACACAGCAGGCCACAATAAATAAAAGAGTAAAGGAAAGCAGGTCAGTTAAAGATAGAACAGACTTTCTACCTCAGCAATCTTCCTAATACAGTCAATTTCTCCTACTAAACACCTACTAAAACAGTTAAATAAGCAAGAAAGAAACAAGAAATGTAGGAAACAGGTCATGCAACATAAGAGAAATGTTGAAGCAATCCTCAGAATGATGAAGTAAAATTCTAATACAATAGCTATGTGGCAGGTGCCAATCTAAACTAGAACAGGTCAGAAAGTTCTAAGACCTCTTCCAAAAAATGAAACTAGCCAGGCATGGTGGCTCATGCTTGTAATCCCAGGACTTTGGGAGGCTGAGGCAGGAGGATCACTTGAGGCCAGGGGTTCAAGATCAGCCTGAGCAACATAGTAAGACCCTGTCCCTTAAGAAAAAAAAAAAAAGAAGAATGAAATTTATAAAACACCTAATGTATGTGCTGTACTAAAAGGAGACTTACACTAATGGGGGTGAGTATAGGGGTAAATGTGTGATAAATACATTTGAAAACTTGGCAAATAAAAGAAAAAGAACTAACTACGAGGATAACAAATATACACAAGTAAGAAGTCACCAGGTAGGTCTTACTAAAGCCTATAAAGTCCTGCATGATTCACCACTCACCATTCTCTCTGTGACCTCCACATGTTACTCTACTTCTCCCTCTGATTCAGCCTCACTGGTCTCCTTGGTGTTTCCAGAAAACGCCAAGCACACTTCCAACTCAGGGCTTTTGCTTTGGCTATTCCCTCTGCATAGAACACCTTCTTCCAGATATGTAAATAATACCCTCAACTCTTGTAGGTCTTTGTGCAAATGTCACTCTCTAAATGAGGATAACCTGGCCCTCATCCTACTCTCCCACCCTACCACTTCCTATCTCTGATCATTTTTTTCCATAACACATGGCTTCTCACATACTGTATGTTCACTGCTTATTGTCTGTCATCTCCTCTGTAAGCTCCAAAAGGGAATAATATCCCAAGCACCTGGAACAGTACATGGCACAGAGTAGGAAATCAATAAATGTTTATTGGATGAATGAATAAAAATAGAAGACTAATCATAAAAAACTGTAAAAGCTTCTTGTCTTACCTGTGAATAGCATTTACATGACCATAATAACACATATACTTCAAGTTTATGATATAAACATAACAGGAGAACAAGCAAAGGTTTGGTGTGCATAAATGCGGTAGAGTGGGAAAGAAAACTAAATACCCATCTCCTATAAAAATAAATCAATAGATAATGTATAAAATTGGAATCAAGAAGATAATAGAAGCTTTTTATAAAGATGTATAAAAACAATAAAAGGAATCAACTAAAATAGATAAAAGTGGTTACCTTTGGAAAGTAAAAAATTGGGTAGAATCAGTTTTTAGAACTATTAAAACATTTAAAAATATGTGCAGATATAGCTTATAAAAATAAAAAGCTAAATATAAGAAAATGTTAAAAATAAGTCACATCTTGGGAGAATATTCATCATGCATATAATACATCCAGAATTAATATCCAGGTTATATAAAAATGCCAAGACCAAACAATAAAAAAAATATATATAAAAGCATTTTTTGGATAAGGAAGCAAGAATGACAAATAACATATAAAATGCTACTCAACTTCATCGGAAACCAGGAAAGTGTAAATTAAAACCACTGTGAAGCTGGGTTCAGTGGCTCAGCCTGTAATCCTGCACTTTGGGAGGCTGAGGTGAGTGGACTGCCTGAGCCCGCGGGTTCATGACCCGCCTGGGCAACTTGGCGAGACCTCATCCCTACAATAAATTAAAAAAAAAATAGCGGGGCATGGTAGTGCGTGCCTGTAGTTTCAGCTACTTGGAAGGCTGAGGCGGAAGAATCGCTGGAGCCCAGCAGTAGAGGCTGCAGTGGCCGGGAGCGTGCTACTCACTCCAGTCTGGGCGACAGAGTGAGATTCCAACTCAAAAAAAAAACCACAGTGAGATAATCATTGACACCTACCAAATCAACAAATATTTAAAAGTCTGACACCATCAAGAGTACTAATAAGTATGTGAAACAACAGAAACTTTCATATACTGCTGATGGGACTGCAAATTGATTGGTACTACTCTGGAAAGCACTTGATATAGTCTAGTAAAGTGAAAGATGTACTTATCTAACAATTCAACAATTCCACTTCTAGTTATATATTCTATGGAAACTCTTGGACACACATATCAAAGGAATGCACAATCATTTTACCACAGTACTATTTTTTTTTTTTTGAGTTGGAGTCTCACTCTGTCACCCAGAGTGGGGTGCAGTGGCTGCTCCCAGCCACCGCAGCCTTGACCTGCTGAGCTCCAGCGATCTTTCCGCCTCAGCCTTCCAAGTAGCTGCAACTACAGGCACGCACTACCACACCCAGCTAATTTTTTGATTTATTGTAGAGACGCAGCCCACAGTGCTATTTTTATAACAAAAAAAAAAACTAAGCCGGGCTCAGTGGCTCCGCCTGTAATACCGCGCTTTGGGAGGCTGAGGTGAGTGGACTGCCTGAGCCCGGGGGTTCGAGACCCACCTGGGCAACTTGGCGAGACTTCATCTCTACAATAAAACAAAAATTAGCCGGGCATGGTAGCGCACGCCTGTAGTTCCAGCTACTTGGAAGGCTGAGGCGGAAGGATCGCCGAAGGCCGGCAGGTCGAGGCTGCGGTGGCCAAGAGCAGCCACTGCACCCCAGTCCGGGTGACAGAGTGAGACTCCAACTCAAAAAAAAACTGGAACAAACCAAATTTTTATCTACAATATGTAAATATGTTACAAATTATGTATAAGCTGGAACGTGCTAATAGTAATTAAAAATGAATAAACTAAGCCGGGCTCGGTGGCTCAGCCTGTAATTGCGTGCCTTTGGGAGGCTGAGGTGAGTGGATTGCCTGAGTCCGTGGATTCCAGACCCACCTAAGCAACTTGGCGAGACCTCATCTCTACAATAAGACAAAAATTAGCCGGGCGTGGTAGCACGCCTGTTGTTCCAACTACTTGGAAGGTTGAGGTGGAAGGATCGCCGGAGCCCACAGGTCGAGGCTGCAGTGGCTGGGAGCAGCCACTGCACTCCAGTCTGGGCGACAGAGTGAGACTCCAACTCAAATAAATAAATAAATAAATAAATAAATAAATAAATAAATAAATGAAGAAACTAGAGGAACACGCATCAAAAAAGCAAGTCACAAAGCAGGACTTGTATGTCTTCTGTATGATTCCATTTACATAAAGCGCAAACAGCGAAACCAAATATGAATAAATGGTAAAACTATAAAGAAAGCAAGGAAATTATACACATGAGATTCAGGACAGTGGTCATTTCTAAGAGAACAGAGAGAATGGGAATGTGTGTGTGCGCGCACGCTTTTTGGTAGTTTGAAAGTCATAAATAAAATACTGAACAAAAAACATATACATGTGACTAAATATAATACAAACTTGCATTCTTTTAGTCGTATGTATATGCACACTGAGAGCCAGAAAGTTTAAGGACTCACCAAAAGACACAGAGTAAGTCCCAAAATTCAAAACTCAAGTTAGGTTTGTCTTACTCAAAATGTGGCACTCTTCCCATTCAGAGAACTAAATAGTCAGCTTTGCTAACCAATAAAATATAGCTAAATCTTGCTCTCAAATAACAAGATAGAAGAGATAAATCACTAGAAGTAGAAAATGCTGTAAGATTTCTAGGGACCCTCGATGTGGATGGCAAATACATGGATAAATGCCATTTATGAGGGATGGGATACAGTTGTTAGAAGGAATTGTGCAACAACCAGCACAGCCCTAACTCACAAGGAAAGGAAGGAGAAAGAAGTAATATCTGCTGAGGCCCTCCCATGTGAGGGCACTTTTTGTATGTATAGTACTTGAGTAGTTTTGTCAATAATGATCTGAGTGAGGTATTATATTCACTCTGCAGGAAAGAAAAACAAGGTCTAAAGCTGAGAGAGAAGAAAAATTCCTCAATGAACATTCCTCATGCCCCATTTGGCTCCAAGAAGCTCAGTCAGCCAGATATAAAAGCATGAATAATCAGAAGATGACTACTACAATAGTATAAATATTAACAATAACTACACACAAAAGGAGAAAATGAAGGCAAAACAAGGATTAGAATAGATAGTTTCTCCTCTATGAATATGGGCCAAGATTTCTACATTCTCTTAACATTCTACTAAATATGAGAACAAATGGTTGCTTACCTATGACCAGGATGGTAAATAGCTGTGTTGATCCCATGAGGATAATGACTACTGAAGCTGAAACAGTGACTCTCTTGGTAGCTCTGATTTGTTCCAACACTAAATTTAAGAAGGCAGATAAATATATACCATTAAACCACAGTGGATATCACTAAATACCTAAAAAAATACCCATAATTAAAAAGACAGACCCTATCAAATACTGCTGAGGATGTAAAACAACCAGAACTCTGATACACTACAGTGGGAATGTGATTGATATAACCACTTTGGTAAAAAGTCTGGTAGTTTTTTTAATAAAATAAACTATGTCTACCCATGATCCAGCAATCCCACCTGAAGATATTGATCCAAGGGAAATGAAAAAGTTCATAAAGACCTGAATAAGAATGGTCATCCCAGCTTTATTCACAATAAGCCAGAACTGAAAACTTAGGGGTCCACTAATAGAACAATGAATTGTTTAAAATCATGAGATATTCACACAATGAAATACTAATCAATAAAAAAAGATAAAATACCAATATGTGTAAAAATAGTAATAAACCGAAAAATATTATGCTGAAAGAAGGAAGACTTAGACAAATGAGCACATACTATAGTTATCCCTGGGTATCTGTGAAGGATTAGTTCCAGGGTCCCCAGAGGAAAACAAAATCTTCAGATACTCAAGTTCCTAATATAAAATGGCATAATATTTGCATATGATGTGAATTAACAGAACAGACAAAACTCATCTATAATTTTTAAAAGTTTAAACATTCAGCCATAAAAAAGAATGAAACGATATGTTTTGCAGCAACTTGGATGGAACTGGAGAATATCATCCTAAGTGAATTAATGCAGGAACAAAAAATAGAACATCTCATGTTCTCACTTGTGGAAGCTAAACTAAGAATCAGCAAAAACTACAGAATGGTATAATGGACATTGGAGACTCAGAAGAGGGAGTGTGGGAAAGGGTGGAGGGATTAAAAATCACCTATCAAGTACAATATGCATAGGTGAAGGTGGTGAGTACACTTGAAGCCTAGACTTCTTGGCTGCAATACAATGCATTCTTGTAACCAAAATCTATTTGTATCCCCTAAAGCTATTTTTTAAAAATACAAGAAAAAAATAAGATAAAATGAAAATTAAAAATTTTAAACAGTAGTTATTCTGGAAGTAGCTGTGGAAAGTAGTATACTGGGAAGGGGCACAAGAAAACTCTAGCACAATGACAATGTCATGTATCTTGACAGAGATCTGAATTGCACAAATGTATGCGTTTGTCATAGTTCATTAGCTAGTACAATTAAGATGTGTGCATTTCACTGTATGTAAATTGTGCCTCAAAAGAAAGAAAACTATAAGCAAATATTAAACTCTAACTAATAATATATATGCTAAGAATCTGAGTACTGATGTCACCACCTTACACTGAAATACATTTAAAAATAAGACTGATTAATAGTTGGACAGAGAGATGGATAGATGGAACGAAATGTGATACAGCAAGTATAATAAAATCCTAAACTGTAGAATCCAAGTGGAAGTACATGGGTGTTAACTATACTACTCTTTCAAACTATTATATTTGCAATTTTCATAATATACTGAAAGGGGGAAAAAAAGAAATTCTAAAATCTGACACTTAAACTAGAGAAATAAACATTATTTTAAATATGACTTCCCAAAGTACATTTTTACCTTACAAGGTAACTTCTAAGTTCTCCTCGATAATTGATGACCAGGAGTTCTGCAGACCACTGTGTGCTTGCTTTATATTCTAAGAATATCAACCCAGCAATAGCATAGCTCAAATCTCCTGCAAAACTAGAAGCCTGTAGAAGAACGGGAAATTAAGTTATCAAAAAGATACTAGATAAAAGTTAACACCCATGCATAATTGGAAAACATATGAGATACTGGCTTTATCGGGTATACTTTAAATAAGATAGCTCCAGAACTGTTCTCTATATTCGAGAACATGCAGGTCGGAGTGCCCCGAACTAGACACCCAAATCTAGACCAACCTGCCCAAACACAAGCTGGAGCCACAGCAACCTCTTTGAATGAGATATTCACCTAGATAGTAAGTTTCTATTCAGATTTTTACATGCATTGGGGAAAAAAAAGTAATGTCTCAGAGAACTTTTTTTAAAATTATTATTTTTAATTATAAAGATGTGGGGTACAATTCAGGGTTAGGTATACAAACATTGATTATGCAGGTACCCTTGTTGATGAGGTATGCCCCTCCCTCCCCTAGCAGTTTTCTTAACTGCCAATCCCAGCCCCATCCCCTGACAGTTTCCCACAACTGCCAATCCCTTTCTTATAGTATCATAACTGTTCAGGGTTCACTTATGAGTGAGATATGGTACTCTGTTCTTTGTTTCTGTGTTAGATCACTGAGTATGATCCACTCCAAATCCATCAAAGTGGCTGCAAAGTCCATATGTTTGTCTTTCTTTATGGCTGCATAATATTCCACTGTGTATACATATCACATTTTTTTAATCCAGTCCAGCTTTGATGGGCAACATGGTTGGTTCCATGTTTTTGCTATTGTGAACAGAGCTGCAACAAACATATGTGTGCAGGTATCTTTTTTGCGTCAGAGAACTTTTAAAGCCTGTTTCCAGGCCAGGCTCGGTGGCTCAGCCTATAATCCCAGCACTTTGGAAGACAGAGGGGAGCAGATTGCCGGAACCCGCGGGTGCAAGACCCGCCCAGGCAACTCAATGAGACCTCATCTCTACAATAAATCAAAAACTAGCTGGGCATGGTAGCGCACGCCTGTTGTTCCGGCTACTTGAAAGGCTGAAGCAGAAGGACCGCCAGAGCCCAGCAGGGCGAGGCTGCAGTGGCCAGGAGTGTGCCACCGCATTCCAGTCTGGGCGACAGAGTGAGACTCCAACTCATTAAAAAAAAAAGCCTGTTTCCAGATAAAAGTTTCCAAATGCTAATTTCCACAACCAGCTAAAAATCTCAGCAGCCAATGCTTTAAAAGCCTCCAGTTACTTTCTATTTGCCTAATCAGCAGCTTAAAGGAAAGAACACTTAAAACACTCACTCAATGTCAATCTTTTTCCATCAACTAAATATCAGGTTATATTGCTAAAGACTTAAATGCACCTTGGGAAGAATACATAATCAAGCTTACCACCCTTGAAGAGGATCAGAATATGCCACCCCAAATGTCACTTTGCCACAGGATTATTTTCAACTGAAGGCCACTGAGAATCAACAGACGCAGAAAAAGCTTTCTGCCCACCCATTATCTGCCATAAAACATGGTATAGCTTTCTCTTTGTGAAAGTGCCTCCTCTGTACCAGGAAAAGATCAACTCATCACCAGATGGAGTCATACCAAAATAAATCTGCATAAACAGACCTTATTAAATAATCTTTATCTTTCATTAGTTTCCCCCATATATTTCCTAGTCACTTTTCCATAATTTACCACCTCTAGAAGCCCAAACTCCCTTTCCTCTGCCAAGTCATTTCTCCAAAATGTATAGCCCTTTATTAAAATGGTATATAACTCTGAATCTAACTGCTTCTTTGAGTTTTCACTTCTTTTCAGTGAAGCTCCTGGTACATGTAAAAATATTGACATCAATAAAAATAATATGTCTTTTCTCCTGTTAGCTTTCTTTCGTCAGTTTAATTTGCAGTTCCCAAGCTACTAAATTTAAGAGGGTAGTAAAAGGGTTTTCTTCTCTAACACCCTGAATAGCTCCTCATTGTCTAGACCCACACAAAAAGCACTAGTCCAAAATGAGATATGTTATAAACATAAAAATACCCATCAAATTGCAAAAAACTTAGGACCAAAGTAAGAATATAAAAGATCTCATGAATAATGTCTTATATTGATTACATATTGAGATATTTTGAATATGATGGGTGAAATAAAATATATTATTAAGCAAATTTTACATGTTTCTTAATGAAGTTACTAGAAAATTTAAAACCACATTTGATCAAATATAGCTCACATTACATTTCTGTTAGACAGCATTCATCTAGAAAATAGTAATCCAAACTTCTTAGCTTGCTCCCTAGGTCTTCCATAATATGAAGATAATGTTTTTTCCACTCATTATTTCTGAATGAAAATCATTTTCTATATCATTGATTCTCAAACCTAGATTCTCATTAGCATCATTCTTGAAAAGCTTATAAACAATATTAATGCCCGGGCCTCACTCATATCAATTAAATTAGAATCTCTGCACATGGCAACAGGGCCATCTAGTAATTTGCTTTGTTTTTTTATTTTCTATATAGAACTCCCCAGGTAATACTAAGAGGCAGTCAGAGGGCCAGGCTCGGTGGCTCAGTCTGTAATCTCACGCCTTTGGGAGGCTGAGGTGAGTGGATTGCCTGAGCCCACAGGTTCGAGACCTGCCTGGGCAAGTTGGCGAGACCTCAGCTCTACAATAAATCAAAATGAGCCGGGTGTGGTAGCGCGCGCCTGTAGTTCCAGCTACTTGGAAGGCTGAGGCATAAGGATCGCCGGAGCTCAGCAGGTCGAGGCTGCAGTGGCCGCTCCCGGTCTGGGTGACAGAGTGAGACTCCGACTCAAAAAAAAAAAAAAAGAGGCAGCCACAGATAGATAGAACCGATGTTCTACCTACTCCTATATCTGGTTTATTTGAGGAAGGAAAAAACAAAGTAAAAAGCACTATATTCCTAGAAGAGACACTAATAAAATGGAATGTCACGAAAAAGGCATTTTGCTTCCACTCCATCTCCTTTTCTAGACTGTAAAATGAGGATACTACCTAGCCAACCTATTTAAAAGATTATTGTGAATATTAAATAAGAATATATATATATATATATATATATGCAATGACCATTTGTATACCTAACCCTGAATTGTAACACATATAATTTTTAATAAAAAAAGAAATATATATATACACATATATATACATATATATACACATATGTATATACATATATATACACATATATATATACACATATATATACACACATATATATGCATATATATATACACATATATATATACATATATATATGAAGGTCACCAGGCACAGTGGCTCACGCCTGTAACCCCAGCACTTTGGGAGGCGGAAGTGAGATGACTGCTGAGCCCAGGGTTTTGAGATCAGCCAGGGCAACTGTCAAGATCTCGTCTCTACAATAAATCAAACAATTAGCCAGGTGCAGTGGCACATGCCTGGAGTTCCAGCT
Organism: Carlito syrichta; assembly: GCF_000164805.1. NCBI lineage: Eukaryota > Metazoa > Chordata > Mammalia > Primates > Tarsiidae > Carlito > Carlito syrichta. The sequence goes on from NW_007246046.1 coordinate 161,100, forward strand.
ACTTGGAAGGCTGAGGTGGAAGGATTGCCGGAGCACAGCAGGTCGAGGCTGCAGTAGTCATGAGCATGCCACTGCATTCCAGCCTCGCTGATACAGTGAGACTTAGACTAAAAAAAAAAAAAAAATTATATATATATATTATATAATATATATATATATATCAGTGTCACTGATAAATAACAAAGTACTACACAAATACAAGTTATTACTGTCATTATTTTTTCGCTCCCCCCTTTCCATTTCTATTCCTTTTGTAACAAGTTCTAGCTCCTCTTGAAGTTGTTCCTGTTGCAACAGCCTATTGACTTTTTTTCTCACTGGAACTTTATAACAACTGTCTGTACCTCTATTTAGTATTTACTTGCTACCAGATGGCTTACATCTCGATAGTGCATTCCAAAATACAAAGAATAAATATTACATGTATATAGAGCTCTAATTATATTCTGAGCATCTCAAGTTCACAGTTTATTAATCTGATTTATCTTTGTATTATCCCTCTCGTCATATTCATTCACTCAAGTACCTACAAATGGAAGGTATTGAAACAAAACGTTATATAAACAAAACGTAGGGTATGCACATACCGGACAAATGACAAAAAGTTCACTTCCCATGAGATCAAATACCCTCACAGTTCCAGTGCTTTCAGCATAGGCAAGCAGGGTACAATCATAACTCCATGCTACTCGCCTCCATTGGGGTTTTGGGTCTTTTGGAACTAGAACAAAAAAAGGAGTGCTTTTAACAATATATTATAAAGATAATGAACACTTTTAGTAATTGCAACTAAAGTATCATCTACTAAGGATATCTAGTGCTTCGTTTAACAGAAAAGAGCAATTCCCAGAAACACTTAAAGAAGGGCGAATATAAATCATCATACATGCCGGACTCGGTGGCTCAGCCTGTAATCCCAGCGCTTTGGGAGGTCGAGGTGAGTGGATTGCCACGGGTTTGAGACCCTCCTGGCAAATTGGCAAGACCTCATCTCTACAGTAAATCAAAAATTAGCCGGGCGTGGTAGCGCGTGCCTGTAGTTCCAGCTACTTGGAAGGCTGAGGCGGAAGGATCGCCGGAGCCCAGCAGGTCGAGGCTGCAGTGGCCAGGAACGGCCACTGCACTCCAGGCTGGGGGACTGAGGGGG
>NW_007246046.1:162266-180670 GCF_000164805.1 Carlito syrichta
GTGACAGAGTGAGACTCCAACTCAAAAAAATAAATAAATAAATAAATAAATAAAATAAAATAAAGTAAATCATCATACACTATGCCCTATTTATTTTGCATGCAAAGTCGACTGATGCCAGGGGTCTGATAAATGCTGAGCATGCCCTGGTCTAGTAAAAGTATATAAATAATACACCTGAAATTCTCTAATGAAATTGAGAGAGAAAAAAAGCATAGAAAATGGGCAGAAGCCAGGCTTGGTGGCTCAGCCTGTAATCCCACGCCTTGGGAGGCTGAGGTGAGTGGATTGCCTGAGCCCGCAGGTTCGAGACCTGTCTGGGCAACTTGGTGAGACCTCATCTCTACAATAAATCAAAAAATTAGCCAGGTGTGGTAGTGCACGCCTGTAGTTCCACCTACTTGGAAGGCTGAGGCAGAAGGATCGCTGGAGCCCAGCAGGTCGACAGAGTGAGACTTCAACTCAAAAAAAAAAAAAAAAAAGAAAGAAAAAGAAAAGAAAAGAAAATGGGCAGAAAATAATTCCAATCTAATGAGTTCAACCCTTCTAAACATAAAAAAAATAAACTGGGATCTTTTAAATACATCAAATACAGATGTCAAGAAGATATAAAGTGGTACTATACTAACACAGTATTGGGAAGGAAAGAGGGAAAATATACATAAATATAAAAATATATATCCATACACACATGCACATATATATCACATGCACACATGCATATGCAGCAGGCAAGTTAAAAACTGTTCTTATTTTATCACACATTTATAATATTTTTATTATCAATTTTCATAATCCTAATAATTCAACACCTAGATATTTTTCTGTTCCGAATTTTTCAGTCATCTCTTACCTAAAAGCGATACCTTGTAGAATTCAGACATTCCCTTATTTCTGTAATATATATTGTGGAAAATATATGGGGCAAGGTCCACCACACGTCAATGGGTTTCTTCATTTTGACTATTTACCAATAGGTAAAAGGTATACAAAGAAAATCTAGAGAAATCACTGAGCATAGATGTGTCTAATGGATTTTACTAAAGCCTAATAAGACACAGCATACACTCTGGAAAAGCCATTTTTAAAAATGGGAATAATGTTTTTCGTTTGCTTGTTTGTTTTGAATTGGAGCCTCACTTCATCACCCAGGCTGGAGCCCAGTGGCACGCTCATGGCCACCCCAGCATCCACCTGCTAGGCTCCAGCGATCCTTCCGCCTCAGACTTCCAAGTAACCAGAACTACAGGCACACACTACCACACTTGGCTAATTTCTTGATTTATTGTAGAAATGAGGTCTCACCAAGTTGCCCAGGCTAGTCTCAAATCCCTGGGCACAGGCAATCCTCTCACCTCAGCCTCCCAAAGAGCTGGGATTATAGGCTTGCGCCACCACGCCTGTCTGGGAATAATGTTTTAAAAAGAAATAAGTTCCCTATCTTCATACAGCTAAAAAAAATATCAAACTGGGAAGTGGACAATCAAACTTGGAAGCAGACATAGGCACAAAATGATAACATAAGAATAAAATATTGACATATGCGCAGATGCTACATCAAACCAGTAAAATTACCCTAAAAAATAATAACGTGCTAAGAGAACACAGCAAACATTTTGCATGATTATTATTTTTCCTCTGATAAGAGAATTTTCCTCTAACTTCAGTTTGATAGGATAAACAGATCTATAGACTACATTCCATCTGAAGGGGATTTATTTCTACTATTACTTCTAGTTATAACCAATAACTCTAGAAAACTCAGCATGTGTTTTGACCCAAACAAAGACATGTTTTCATTATAAGATTTCATAAAATAATATGAAAAATAAAGATTTTATCATTGGATTTTTCCAGTCACTGATGTGGTTTTGGAAAGAAATAAGCAGTCCAGATTTTTACAAAGCAAGTGCCAATGGAGTTGTCTGAAAAGTATGCAAAAACACTGATAGTAAAAGTTAACCAGCAACTTGACAACTGACACCTTCATGGTGAAACTTTATATCTGCTCACATTTTCATCAGTTACAGCCCTCTTGCCAAGCTCTTTCCCACCTCAGAGCTTTAATGAAAGCTGTTCTCCCCACCTGGCACAGGCTTTCCCTAAATCCTTCCCTGGCTTCTTTCCAAGTCTCACTTTAAATATCAGTTCCATAGGAGACATGCTCTGACCACCCTAAGTAGTCTCTAAGTCCCATTATTCTACACCAGCCCAATGATTTCATTTCCTTCACAGCTCTTACCACAAATAATTATACATTTACCTACATTTTATTGCCTGCCTTATTCACCAATCTATAAATTCCAGGATGCTGGGAGCTATCCCCACTTTGTTCATAACTTTTATCATTAGTGCCTAGTATTCTGGTGGTACACAACAGACACCCAAATGTTAAAAGAACAGACTTCAATACAATGCCTATTTACCCAAATTAGAAATGGAAATAAGCAGGAATTTAAAAATAAGAAACACTAGGTTCTAGTCTCAGCGCTGCCACAAGCACATAATAACCCTAGTTTCCTCATTTGCAAAATGAAGAATTCAGTGAACAATCTCTCACATACCCTTTAACTTCCAAGTCAAGAACCAGTGAGCAAGGGCAAACTAGTGAGGATAGAAAGATATGCAGAGACGCTAAATACTAAATGGTTAAAATAAGAGTGTCTTTAAAAGAACACATGAGAAAAATCTTACAATTCTACAATAAGAAAGGTCTAAGCATAATAAGAAATTCTGAACTTATTTTTAAAAAGTAAAAAAGCCCAAATAAACACAATCAGAAATGCAAAAGATCAAATCACAACTGACCCCAAAGAAATACAAAAAAATATCAGCAATTACTATGCACACATGCATGGAAACAAACTCAATAACCTAAATTAAATGGAGGACTTTCTGATATCACAAACCTTCCCAGGTTGAAACAAGAAGACATTAAGACACTAAATAGACAACTAACATCCCAGGATATTGACTCCATCATAAGAAAACTACCTACAAAAAATAAAAACCCGGACCAGGTTTTTACAAAACATATAAGGAGGAGCTGATACCAATCCTATTGAAAGCACTTCAGGCAATTGAGAAAGACAGAACTCCTCCTCAAATCATTTTACAAAGGTAACATCACACTGATAACCAAAACAGATAAAGATTCAACAAAAAAAGAGAACTGCAGGCCAATAACCCTAATGAATATAGATACTAAAATTCTCAACAACAAGATTCTAGCAACACATTTCAAAAATCATCCACCATAACCAGGTACACTTCATCCCCAGGATGCAGGACTGGTTCAACATCTGCAAGATCACAAATGTAATCAAATACACCAACAGATGTAAAAACAAGAACCAAATGATTATATGATTAGATGCAGAAAAGTCTTTTGATAAAATCCAGCATCCATTCTTGATTTCAAAAAAAATCCTCAAACACCTAGACATAAGAGGAACATACCTCAAAATAGTAAGCACCATCTACAATAAACCTATAGCCAGCATATTGCTAAATGGACAGAAACTGGAAACATTTCCCCTGAAAACCAGATCAAAAAAAGGTTGCCCACTCTCGGTCCTTTTGTTTAACATTGTGTTGGAAGTCTTAGCTAGAGTAATTAGATAAGAGAAGGAAATCAGGGGCACTCAAATAGAAAAAGAGGAAGTTAAGTTATCCCTCCTTGCAGACAATATGATCCTATACCTCAAAAACTCAAGAGAATCTGTAAGAACCTGCTTTCACTGATAAAAGACTTTGGCAAAATCTCAAGGTACAAAATAAATGTGCAAAAGACAATTTCATTCTTATACACTAACAGCAAGCAGGCAGGGAACCAAATAAAAAGCACAATCTCATTCCCAATAGCCACAAAAAAAAAAAAAAAAAATGAAATACCTCAGCATTTTCCTAACCAGAGAAGTGAAAGGCATTTACAATGAAAACTACAAAACACTACTCAAAAGAAATCCAAGAAGACACAAACAAATGGGAAAACATTCCAGGCTCATGGATAGGAAGAATCAACATTGTTAAGATGTCCATCCTACCAAAGGCAATCTACAGATTCAATGCAATACCCATTAAATTTCTAACATCATTCTTCTCAGACCTGGAAATGACAATACAGAAATATAAACATAAACGACCACGAATAGCCAAAACAATCTTTAGCAAAATAAACAAAGTGGGAGTTATCACAATTCCAGACCAAACTTTACTATAAGGATACAATAATCAAAACAGACAGTTATTGGTACAAAAATAGGCATATGGACCAATGGACAGGATAGAGATTCTGGAAGCAAAACCTCAATTTCTCAGCCAACTCATCTTTGACAAAGCCTCCAACAATAACCACTGGGGAGAGGAGAACCTATTCAGTAAATGGTGCTGGGAAAACTGTCTGATCACATACAGACAATTGAGACAGGACCACTACCTATCACCATACACAAAAAACAACTCTAAATGGATCAAAGACCTAAACCTCATACTAAAGAACCTTAGAAAACGCAGGGGACACATTATGGATATTGGAACTGGCAACCAAATCCTGATCAAAAACCCAAGCGCCCATGTTATAAGAGATAAGATAGACAAGTGGGACCTCAACAAACCAAAAAGCTTCTGCAAAGCAAAAGATACAAACAAGAGAGTAGGGAGACAGCCCACAGAATGGGAAAAAATATTTGCCAACTGCATATGTGACAAAGGCCCAACATCCGGGATCTAAAGAAACTCGAACATGCTGAAAGGAAAAAAACAAGCTGGGCTCGGTGGCTCAGCCTGTAATCTCAGCACTTTGGGAGACCTGAACCCGCAGGTTCGAGCCCAGCCCGGGCTACTTGGAGAGACCCAGGCAACTTGGCGAGACCTCTTCTCTGCAATAAATCAAAACTTAGCCAAGCGTGGTAGCACACGCCTGTAGTTCTGGCTACTTGGAAGGCTGAGGCAGAAGGATCGCCAGAGCCCAACAGGTTGAGGCTGCGGTGGCCAAGAGGTGTCACTGCCCTCCAGCCTGGGAGACAGAATGAGTAAGGTTCCAACTCAAAAAAAAAAAAGCTGGGCTCGGTGGCTCAGCCTGTAACCCTGTGCTTTGGGAGGCTAAGGTGAGTGGCTTGCCTGAGCCCGCGGGTTCGAGACCCACCTGGGCAACTTGGTGAGACCTCATCTCCCTAATAAATCAAAAAATCAGCCGGGCATAGTAGCAAGTGCCTGTAATTCCAGCTACTTGGAAGGTTGGGGCGGAAGGATTGCCGGAGCCCAGCAGGTTGAGGCTGCACTCTAGTCTGGCGACAGAGTGAGACCCCAACTCAAAAAGAAAGGAAAAAACAAACAGCCCCATTAAAAAGTGAGCAAAAGACACGAACAGACACTTCTGAAAAGAACATTAGGGGCAGCCAACAGACACGTGAAAAAAGTGCTCAGCCTCACTCATCATCAGAGAAATGCAAACAAAACCACACTGAGAGACCACCTAACCCCAGTAACAATGGCCATCATTAATAAAACAAACAAGAGATGCTGGCAAGCATGAGGAGAAAAAGGAACGCTTCTACACTGCTAGTGGGAATGCAAACTAGTGCAACATCTTTGGAAAACAAGACATCGACCTTCCATATGACCCAGCAACCTCCTACTGGGAATCCAAAGCATTCTACTAAAAAGATACCTGTATACACATTTTTACTGCTATACTATTCACAATAGCAAAAACATGGAACCAACCATGCTGCCCATCGAAACTGAACTGCAAAAAAAAGTGTGGTACATACATACAATGGAATATTACACAGCCATAAAGAAGGACAAACAAGGACTTTGCAGCAACTTGGATGAATTAAGAGTCTATCATACTCAGTGATCTATCACAGAAACAAAGAGCAGATACCACATGTTCTCATAAGCAGACCCTGAACATTGACCATAATACTATAAGAAAGATATTGGCAGTAATGGGATACCGCCAGGGTGGGTTATGGGGATACAACATCAATAAGTGTACCCGATCTCAAACCAGGCAAAGTGGAGACCAAAGGGAGGCCCAAACTTTACCTATACGATGACCACTTATATACCTAATCCACATCTTTAAAATAAAAAAGAAAAAGAAAAAGAAAAAAAGTGATAAATGTAGTTACCAAAAAAAGAAAAAACAAAATAAGAAAGAAAATAAGGAAAATTCCCTACGGAAAAATATACCATGACAAATTTAAAGCAAATTAATTGGATAAAAATATTTTTAACATACATGATAAAGAGTTAACATTCATGATCTATGGAGATATTACAAACCAATAAGAAAAAGTCAAGTAATCTAAAAGAACATGGGCAAAAGGACATGATCACAATTCACAAAAAAAAATAGTCATTAAACATATGTTCTGTCTTAATCATGAAAGATTTTATTTGAAAATGAGATACTTTCTTCCCTTTGCCTGTAAGTTTGATGAATATTTAAAAGAAGGATAATATACGGTGTGGACAATAAATAAAAGAAATGGTCTCAATCATACCTTTTCCATGATTGTATAAACAGGTGCAACTTTCTGTAAGGGATCATGGCAGCAGCTATCACATTTTATATTCTATATCCCCATACAAATAGAGTGTCTTTTCCAGAGGGAGAGGGGGACAAAGAGGTGTAAGAGAAAGGGGAAGCAAATAAGTCACTTAAACAACCTAAATTTCTATCGAGAGGGGAAGACATAAATAGAATGTGGTTCTCATTCTTGTAATGGAATACTCTGCCTACATTAAAAAGATTGAAATTCAGCCATAGATACCTCCTGGGTAAGATGTCATCAATACAGTAAGAGGGGGTACAAGCTGGAGAACCAACTGTACAGTATGATCCTGTTTTGTTACAGAAAAGAAACAGTCGATCCACATATATACATATGTTCATATAAGCATAGAAGGTTTTATATCAAATTACTAACAAGTTTCGATGAAGAATGCAAATTCAAAGAAAATAATTTTTTACTTTCTTCTATTTGTGAATTGTTCAAATTAGTTACAAGTATGTATTACTTTCGTTATTACAAAAAAAGAGTAGTTTGAAACAGGTGTCCCACTATAATAAATAAATACACACACACACACACACACACAGGCGCAAAAACTTTTCAGACAATGTACTACAGGCAGGGTAAGATCACTGAGAGAGAAGGGAAACAAATGAGGTGCACCCCAGGATCACCTTTGCTTTCTCAAACAAAGCATGGCAATTTCACTGTATTGAGGAGGCTTCAGTGAACACTCTGAGCATTTATAAGAGATTGCAGAAGGGCCACACCTTAAAAGTAGGACTACTCTAACTATGAAGTAAAACCTATTCTAAACTGTATCTTACAATGCTTAAAAATAAGTCATTAAAAAGCAAGTCCCAAGCCGGGCTCGGTGGCTCAGCCTGTAATCCCGCGCCTTTGGGAGGCTGAGGTGAGTGGATTGCCTGAGCCCGCGGGTTCGAGACCCGCCTGGGCAGGCGAGACCCCCATCTCTACAATAAATCAAAAAATTAGCCGGGCGTGGTAGCGCGCACCTGTAATTCCGGCTACTCGGAAGGCTGAGGCAGAAGGATCACCAGAGCCCAGCAGGTTGAGGCTGCGGTGGCCGGGAGCGGCCACTGCACTCCAGTCTTGGCGACAGAGTGAGACTCCAACTCAAAAAAAAAGCAAGTCCCTGAAGAAATTAACCACGTCGCCAAACAAAACTCAATTAAGGAAGATAACAAATATGAGATACTCAGTAACATAGTATTCATAATGCTGTGCATATGTACAATCTAAAATTGCTAGATCTGTGAAGCAGAAAAATATGATAATCATGCTAAAAATTTGCCAATAAAAACATAACCAGAAATCATGCAGATAGAGAAATAAGCAGATAATAACTTCCAAGTATGTATTAAAATATATCTGAGAAGCCGGGTTCGGTGGCTCAGCCTGTAATCCCGTGCTATGGGAGGCTGAGGTGAGTGGATTGCCTGAGCCCGCGGGTTCGAGACCTGCCTGGGCTTGGTGAGACCTCATCTGTACAATAAAATCAAAAATTAGCCGGGTGTGGTAGCGCGCACCTGTAGTTCCAGCTACTTGGAAGGCTGAGGCGGACGGATCGCCAGAGCCCAGCAGGTCGAGGCTGCGGTGGCCGGGAGCAGCCACTGCACTCGTCTGGGGGACAGAGTAAGACTCCAACTCAAAATATATATATATAACGGTAGCACAAAGGAGTAGGAGGGAATGGATGTAGGGAATGGATGTATATATATCTATCTGAGAATTTAAAGGAAAAAAAAAATAATTAGTAAACTGAGAATCTCAACAGAACCTCATGGAAACTATAAAATTATTAAACATATTTTAAAAAAGAAAAAAAACTAACATCTGACATGAAAACCTTGTTGAACAGACTTAAGCAAATTAAAAGCTGCAAAAGATAAAAAATATCTAAGCTTTCATCCTTATGACAGAAAAATAGAAACTATCCAAACTAAAGAAAGGAGGGAGGAAAGGCTGAAAAAATTAATAGAACATTCACAACCAGTCTACAGCACATGTTTAGAGTACCAGAAGAAAGGTGAAAGGAACTGAGTCCAAAACTTTTATTTGAATTTTAAATAAGGGCTTTGAATCCACAAATCTACTGAACCTAAAGCAAAATAAACTAAAAAAAAGAAAAAAGCATCATAGTATGTGATAATTACATTTATGACAACCAATAATAAGAATAAAAAATTTTAAAGTAGTCAGACAAAAAATAAAAAGATACATTACATATTATATATAGAAAAACAACAACAACAATAAATGCTAATTTCTTTTCAAACACAAAGTGATCAATGGCATCTTTAAAGAGTTGGGGAAAAAGGTCAATCTAGAATTCTATATCCACAGAAAACATTTTATAAAAACAAAGGCAAAATAAAGATGGCTTGAGACAAACACTGAAATTTGTTATCAACAGCCTTGCATTATAAGAAATGCTAAATAATTCCTCAAGCTGAAAGAAAACACTATCAAATGGAAACTTGGTTTAAACACACACACAAAGAGTAACAGAACTGGAAAATCAAACTGGTAAATATAAGAGATTTTCCTTGTTTCTCAATTCTTACAAAGATACTTAAAAGCATCAAGATATTTGACAGTTTAAAGCAAAAATAGTAACACTATATCATGGTGATTTAACATATGCAAAAAAAAGCAAAATGGTAGCACAAAGGAGTAGGAGGGAATGGATGCAGATATGTAATAAAATAACTTTGAAATTCCCATTATAGGCCGAGCACCATGGCTCAATCCTATAATCCCAGTACTTTGGGGGGTCAAGGCGAGAGGACTGCCTGAGCCCAGGAGTTTGAGACCAGCCTGGACAACTTGGCAAGACCTCGTCTCTACAATAAATCAAAAAAAATCAGCTGGGCATGGTAGCATGCGCCTGTAGTTCCCGCTACTTGGCAGGCTAAGGAGAAGGATTGCCTGAACCCAGTAGGTTGAGGCTGCAGTGACAGAGAGCATGCCACTGCACTCGCCTGAGCAACAGGGTAAGACTCCAACTCCAAAAAAAAAAAAATTCCTGTTGTGTAAATCTTAGAGCAAATGCTAAAATATACAGCAAATACATATGGCTAGCAAGCCAACAGTGGAGATAAAAATGCAATAATTAAAACGTTTAATTAAACCAAAAGGCAGAAAAGAAACAGAGAAGAGACAAATAGAAAAACAAATAGTAACAACATAGAATTAAGCCTAACCAGCTCAATAACCACATTGAATATAAATGTTCAAAGCATTCCAAATAAATGACAGAAACTGTAAGCCTGAAAAAAAAGTAAGACTCAATTATACGCTTTCTCAATTATATGCATATGTATTAAATAAAAATACACACACTAAATGTAAACGAAGAGAAAAAAGAGCCCAGAGTTGACCTCTGGTTGAGCATGCCACTGCACTCCAGCCCGGCAAGAGACCTCAACTTGCTTTAAAAAAGAAGAGAAAAAAAGAGTCCAGAGTTGACCTCTAGCTGAGCATGCCACTGCACTCCAGCCTGGCAAGAGACTTCGACTTGCTTTAAAAAAGAAAGAAGAAAGGAAAAAAAAGTTTGAAGTCAATCATCTAAATTTCTTTTTTTTTTTTTTAATTGGAGTCTCACTCTGTCACCCAGGCTGGAGTACAGTGGCACCCTCATGGCCACTGCAGCCTCGACCTGCTGGGCTCAGGTGATCCTTCCACCTCAGCCTTCCAAGTAGCTAGAACCACTTCTATTTTTCATCTAAAACAATCAGAACAAATTATATCCTGTATACAGAAGGAAGAAAATAAAGATAAAGGCAAAAATCAAGAAAAACAAAGAAATCAATAAAACACAAATTATTTTATTGAAAAATATTAATAAATGTTTTTAAAATTTTTTGAGACAGGATCTTGCTCTTTGCCCAGGCTAGAGTACAGTGACACAATCATGGCTCACTGCAGCCTCAACCTCCCATATTCATGCAATCCTCCCAACTCAGCCTCCCAAGTAGCTGGGAGTACAGGTGCATGCTACCACGCCCAGCTAATACTTTGATTTTTTTTTTTTTTTAAGAGAGAGGATCTTATTATGTTGCCCAGGCTGATCTAGAATTCTTAGGCTCAAGCAATCCTTCCACCTCAGGATCCCAAGTACTGGGATTGCAGGTTTAAGTCATTGCACCTAGTCAGAATATTAAAAAATTGATAAAACTCTGGCCTAACTGACCAAGAAAAAAAAGACAGAGAACCCAAATTATAAATATTGAAACCTATAGAGGGGACATCAACACAGATCCTACAAGCAGTAAACGGGTAATACAAAATAATATAAACAGCTTTAAGACAATAAGCTATACAATTTAGAGAAAAATGTCATACAAAAAACTGAAATAGAAGAAAATTGAAAATTTAAAAGGCTTTATACATCCATTTCAATTAATTTTAATTTTAAAATTAAAATAATTAATTGAATTAAAAACCTACTTACAACAGAAATCCCAAGTTTCACTGGTGAATTCTATCAAACTTTAAGGAAGAAATAATTATATACGAACTGTTTCAGAAAAGAAAAAAGGAGGGAATACTTGACAACTCTTATTTTGAGACCAGCACTACTTCAATACCAAACCAGAAAGACATTACAAGAAAACAATGTAGATACCAGAAGTCCTCATGAACATACATACAATTCTGCTATCTATGTTATACATAATTATCTGCACAAAGATCTGAGGTTGGTTTGCCTTGTTGGTAGAATCAAGTACAATATTCAGCTGCTTGTTGATCAGAGATCAAGTTGACAGACACCTTCTAAATTATCTGGATAGTTGAGATCCCCCTATGTCCTAGCAACCTAGAATGCTATCCAACAGAAAAGATCAAAAAAGATACTTTGGAAAGACCTTCCTAAACTTTAACCTAAAAAAGAGTTAACAGCCGGGCTCAGTGGCTCAGCCTGTAATCCCGCGCCTTTGGGAGGCTGAGGTGAGTGGATTGACTGAGCCCGTAGGTTCGAGACCCACCTGGGCAACTTGGGAGGCCTCATCTCTACAATAAATCAAAAACTAGCTGGGCGTGGTAGTGTGCGCCTGTAGTTCCAGCTACTTGGAAGGCTGAGGCGGAAGGATCGCCAGAGCCCAGCAGGTCGAGGCTGCGGTGGCCAGGAGCGGCCATTACACACCAGTCTGGGCGACGGAGTGAGACTCCAACTCAAAAAAAAAAAAAAAAATGAGTTAACAATCTATCTCTTTTTTAAAACAATCTATCTTTAAGTGAAAAACTCAGATTATAAAACATTTTACTTCTGTAGAGCATATCTATAGTAACAGGTACTTACCAAAAAAATCTGAAAAAATAGAAAACAAAATGTGCTTCTCTCTTGAGGGTATACTTATTTTTATTTTCTGCCTTTTCATCATTCTTAGTTTCTAAAGCATCTACAAAGAATGTGTATTATATTTTCAATAAGAAAAAAATCATTTTCTCTAAAAATACAAAAAAGAGAAAATAACTATATAATCTGAGGATCCTGAATCACAGTTCTGGAATGAAACGTTTCATTTCACAGTCTGCGTGTTACAAATAGTCTATGCTTCCCAATCTTCTTCATGTGAAGACAAACAGAAAAAGCCGTATTTGGACGGCACCTAACAGTAAACAGATTGATGATGCTGGAAGCTGGAGGCAACCAGTTAAAGCTCAGGTTATCCAAGTGCCTGCCCAGCCATGGAGGGCTGATGGGATCTCAGCACATTTAGGAAGATAGTAGACAAGTTGCAGCTTACATCTAGGTAACTCTGGTTTATGGCATCTCAAAATCAAAAATATGAGAAAAATCTCAACTAACATTAACATATGCTCTAATTCCATGTGATATTTGTAGGTCACTAGTCAAGATAGAAAGGGAAGACTGAATTATTATTTTTTTTTTTTTTGAGTTGGAGTCTCACTCTGTTGCCCAGACTGTAGTGCAGTGGCCGCTCCCGGCCACTGCAGTCTCGACATGCTGGACTCTGGCAATCCTTCCAGCTCAGTCTTCCAAGGAGCTGGAACTACAGGCACACGCTACCATGCCCAGCTAATTTTTTTTTTTTTGATTTATTGTAGAGATGAGGTCTCGCCAAGTTGCCCAGGCGGGTCTCGAACACGCGGGCTCGGGCAATCCACTCACCTCAGCCTCCTAAAGGCGTGGGATTACAGGCCGAGCCACCAAGCCCGGCTCTGAATTACTATTTATGGCCTGACAAACAGAGCCAAAACAAGTTACAATCCACATTTAAAACATTCTCAAATGGCCTATCTTTTATAAAACAATAATTGAAAAATATCAAAGTAGAAACAAGTAGCTCCTATTTCAGTTTGCAGGCTCTGCAATACGTAGTTTCAAAGATGCATTAACAACAATCTGGATCCTTTACTCCAGGCACACACATGAAATATCATTTGGCATATGGGAGTTTTTCCCATAAAGATGAGTCAGATAATAAGCAAATGATCATTACCTCACATTATATGAAATGGAAAGAAGCCATTAATACAGCATTATGGTCATAAATTCACACATTCAGAAGCCAACAAAATAGAACATTAGTTCTCAAAGTATTATCTCATCCTCACTGCCACATTAACTGTACACACTAAAAAGTCTGACAAATATTATAATCTGTATGAAATAAAAAAGGGTAAAGCTTCCCGTTTTCATGTTAATTTGTAGATTTCTAGGTTTACTTATTGGTTAAGAGCAGGTATCTAATGCCAAAGCTCAAAAGAACCCTGAATGTAAGCATCACTCCAACACTCTAAGCTTGTTCCTCAGAAGCCTCATTAGCTCCCTTAGCCCTCACCAATGAGAGTGTCCTGGAGAAGCTGCTGATTCATATTGAATTCAGTTTCTTCCAGGAGGGCTACTGGAGTCAGGGCCTCCTCCAACAGGGACCCTCACTCCTGCAGGGCCTGGACTCTGGGGTTCGGTGGGGAGGGCCTCAGCCAGCCCAAGGATGCCATTTGCATTTGATAATTTTTCACAATACCTCTTTATTAATATATAAGTCTTTATATCAAATCTATTTTTTAAGACATCAAAAAGTTGCCCTTATGGAAACTGTGCAGAGCCAGAGTATACACATTCCTAAACCATTAAACAGATTTCTATAAGGAAAAATAAAAATGAAAGTGTTGCACTGGGAAAAAGGCAATTGAATATCCAAAATCATTCTTCTGGAAACTTCCTGACCCTTATACATTATTTAAGCCAGGTTTAGTCTACTCTAATAAGGAGGCAAATTCAAAAAATGCTAGAGCCCCAAGCCAATATCTCCCTTTCTATTATTCTCAGAAGAATATTACACAAACAGGGCATCATGTCTGCCCTTATAGTACCATTCATGCTATGTATACACATGTGGGTACATAAGGAATAAAAACTATAAATATCACGGCAATTATCCACAAATGTATAGAGTGCTACATATAATATAGATAATATTATATATAATAAATAAATACACATTCTTGTGAATTTCTAAAAGTAACCAAGAGGGGATAGGCAAATGTATTTTGTTCAGATGATTTTTCATTCACAAAAATCATCTGAATAGCTCCCAAGTGCCATTACACATGATGGGACCAAAAACAGTGCCTACTGTATATCAAGCACCATGCTAGGCACTAGAAAATGTGTTTTTAAGTTGAGTAAGAAAGGAGCCTCACCTTCAAAGAGTTTACAGTCTAACTGAGAATCAGACAAGCAAATCAAAAATTAAAAGAGGAAAGTAGACTAGAGTAAGTGGTGTGCTATTGGCACAAACAAGTAGTAGGAAAACAAGAAGATGCCCAAATGGTAAAGAAGAGGGCAGGAAGAACAGCTGATGCTTGAACTAAAAAAAAAATAAAGATAATTCAATATAAAGGTAGGAGCTTCTAGGTAAAAGGAACTGTCTGTACCAAGGTATGAAGAGCACAATAGCACCGAAAAGCTGCACACTGCTTTACCCTAAAACACAGGACATATGGCATGGAACTCTCACAGGGTAGGCTGATTGTGAAGTCTTTTATCCTAAATTAGAAAACATGAACTGTATTCCATAGTCAATAAAAAATAATTGAAAAATTTTAGGCAGAATCATAGTAATAGTAAAAATAACAACAATAATTTAACATCTCCTAGTACTCAGACTGTGACATTGTGCTAACAGTTTTACATGTTAGTTCATATAATTTTCCCATAAGTCAGTCTAAAAAATTATGCCTATATTACAGAAAATGCAATTGAGGCTCAGAGAGGTAAAGTAGCTTGCCCAAGGATGCATATCTAGGAAGCTATGGAGCAAGATGTGAAGAATAATGTAACAGAATTTTTTTCCGAAAATTATCAGTTTGCCAGGGTATATAGTGTGGATTAGTGAAGGAAATACAGAAGAAAACATTGTCAGCAGACTGTTGCAAAAAAACAAGTAAAAATGTTAAAACTCTAAAAGAGGGTTGTGATGATTGAAGTGCATACGTAGGAAACAAGAGCCATTTAAACAGACTCCCAGGGCCAGGAATGGTGGCTCACACCTGTAATCCTAGCACTTTGGGAGCCCAAGGTAGAAAACTGCTGGAGGCCAGGAATTCCAGATAAGCCTGGGCCACACAGCAAGACCTTGTATCTACAAAAAAATTAGCTGGGTGTGGTGGTGCAAGCCTGTAGACCCAGTTACTCCAGAGGCTAAGACATGGGGAATCACTTGAGCCCCAGGAGTTCGAGGATCACTGTGATGGTGCCATTGCACTCCAGCCTGGTCAACAGAGTGAGACCCAGACTCAAAAATCTCCCTCCCAGGACTTGATAAAGTTAAATTAAAGATGACTCTTTTCTATCATGGCACTTGGTGTAATTACAATGAATTATTTATTCTCTCTCTCTCCCCTGATGGACTGTAAACTCTTAAATCTGGATAAGCTATACCTTGTTCCCACTGTTCTATGCACCTAGGACAGTGCCTGAAACATAGTGGCTACTTAATAAACATCTGTCAAAGAAAGAAGGGGAGGAAGAAAAACAACTTCTAGAATTCTAGCTTGAGTGACCTACAGATGATGGTACCACTGAGCATTCAGGAAATAGACTGTAAAAAGGGAACATGTATATACAAATATGTAGAGAATTTTACATTTGCCAGTGTTATAATATGTATAACATATTATAATATGCTATGTATAAAGAGAACTCCATAAGAGCTCTATTACTACCTTATCTTCTAGGATATTTGAAACTGCATAAGATTAATAAATAGAATATCACCAGTTCATATGGGAAATCAAAATATCCTTTTAATATATTTGACCTATGATCTTCTTAACACATTTAAATGGCTGAGAATAAGAAAAATGAGAAAAGCCGGTCTTGGTGGCTCAGCCTGTAATTCCGCGCTTTGGGAGGCTGAGGTGAGTGGATTGCCTGAGCCCGCGGGTTCGAGACCCGCCTGGGCAGCGAGACCTCATCTCTACAATGAATCAAAAAATCAGCCGGGCGTGGTAACGTGCGCCTGTAATTCCGGCTACTCAGAAGGCTGAGGCGGAAGGATCACTGGAGCCCAGCAGGTTGAGGCTGCGGTGGCCGGGAGCGGCCATGGCACTACACTCTGGGTGACAGAGTGAGACTCCAACTCAAAAAAAAAAGAAAAGAAAAATGAGAAGGAAATTGGCCCTAGGCTACTTATGGTGTATTTGATAAGCACTTAAAACCAGCATTTCCATGAGGGAATGAGGGAATCCTCTGTATTTCTACATTTTGTCATTTTCACAATTAGTGATGTCTCCCTCTGCTTGCTCTCTTTTGCTGTCAAATATTTACCTTATCCTAATAGTGTTTTAAGATAAAATATGTATACTGCTTTCTTTCAACAAAGTAAGAATATGCATGTAAAGTACTGAATACAGTGCCTAGCACACAGTAACAACACTATAATTGTTTGTCATCATCAAAAATACCATGATTACGATCGTGATAATTCCTACAACTATTACACTGTTGAACTGACAAAAGATCAGACAGATGGAACTGCAGGTCCTGTAAATAAAGCATAGGTAATAGATGCATTTACCTAATATTACCTATTTCCTATAAGGTTCCTCTGCCTTTTCATATGCTGCTCCTGCACACTGAAATACTCCCCCTGTTGCCTTCTACCTTCTACTCATTCTTAAGGATGCTTTCTGAAAGTCACTTTTTTCTCAGCAGTCTCATCTCATACCCCTAGATAAAAAAATCTTACTAGGCTTTGTATGTTTCCTTCATTTGATTTGTCAAAGTTTGTATTTATATATTTGAGTGTCTATATGCCTCATGAGGTAAAACACTATGCCTTTTGCTTGCAATCATACTCCAAGTACCCAGCAAAACAGTTCATAGTCATAAATTTTGCCAAATATATCAAATGATCAAATCCCAGACTTTTTTTCTTTTTTTTTTTTTTGGGGGGGGTTGGAGTCTTACTCCACTACCCAGGCTAGAGTACAGTGGCACGCTCATGGTCACCCCAGCATCGACCTGCTGGGCTCAGGGGATCCTTCCGCCTCAATCTTCCAAGTAGCCGGAACTACAGGCGCATGTTACCATGCCTGGCTAATTTTTTTTTTTTTTTTACTGTAGAGACAAGGTCTCACTAATTTGCCCAGGCTGGTCTCGAACCTGCGGGCTCAAGAATTCCACTCGCCTAGGCCTCCCAAAGTGCTGGGATTACAGGCTAAGCCACCGAGCCCAGCAAAATCCCAGACTTTTTTACTAGTCTGTATCTGACCAACTCGTGGCTTACACCTAAATATCTCCAAAACAAAAGACTATGGACACTTATGAATACTATATCCTAAAACTGGTTTAGACTTATTAAAAAATTTCATTTCAAATCTCTCCAGTATGCACATCTTAAAACAAAATATTTAAGGCAGTAAGAAAAATCATTAACTGATTTAAAGACTTTATGGATTTTTTTAAATTATTTTAATAAACAGTCAAGATAATCCTTGTTAACAAATATTTATTTAATATCTATTCTAACTTTTAAGAGGCATTATAAACCATTACAGATCTGAAATTTTCATTTTTTAAAAATATTTGAAAATATTTACCTTGACATTTCCCAATAATAGATGTAAAATCATCTTTTGCAGACCTGAAAAAAATTTGAAAAATCAAGACAATCATTTTATCCTAACAACACTATTGTGTAAGACTATAAAACACCACGGATACTGCAGACTAGACAGCTTCTATACATAACAGTAAATCATTCCCTCTTTCAGAAACAGTTTTGTGCCTCAAATATGACCCTTTCATCAGTAACAATATTTTCTTCCAATCTTCTTATTGTATCAGAAATGGAGTTACACCAGGAATATAGTGATCCCGCATAATATGTGCTAGTTTAACATAGTCTTTTACTACAATAAAGATTTCTGGCCCCCATCCCCAAAGGTTCTGATTTAGTAAACCTGGGATGGAGTCCAAGCAAAAATATTTTTTAAAGTTCCACAGACTGATCCTAGTTAAGAGTCACTGACTTATTTCACATTACAAATTTTGATCACTTATTGGGAAAAAAGTAAATTATATTTACTTTTTTATATTTTTTATATATACTTATATTAATAAATCAAATAGCCTTAGTAGTCACCATATTTAACTAAGTGACCCACTTACAATCTGTGATCTTGAAATATATACCAGCCGGGCTCGGTGGCTCAGCCTGTAATCCCACACCTTTGGGAGGCTGAGGTGAGTGAACTGTCTGAGCACATGGATTCGAGACCCGCCTGGGCAGCGAGACCTCATCTCTACAACAAATCAAAAAAATCAGCCGGGCGTGGTAGCACATGCCTGTAATTCCCGCTACTCGGAAGGCTGAG
>NW_007246046.1:180742-191531 GCF_000164805.1 Carlito syrichta
GGGAGCGGCCACTGCACTCCAGTCTGGACAACTGAGTGAGACTCCAACTCAAAAAAAAAAGAAATATATACCAAAGTAGTACGATTATGATAAAATATGCTTAGAAATGAAAACTGGTAAACCCTTTAGAGAACGATTTAATAATAATTATCCAGAACCTTAATACCATAACATTTGACTTCAAATTCCTCTTCTATGAAGTTATCCCCAGGAAATAATTATAGACATATACAGATATCAAGAAAATTAATGCTTCTAATTTATAAGAGAGAAAAATACACTCAGCATAAGGAGATTAATCAATTAAATTTTACTATGTGCGCTCAATAAAATACAGCAATTACTACAGTTGACCCTTGAACAATACGGTTTTGAAAAGTACAGGTTCACTTATACATACATTTCCTTCTGCCACTACCACCCTTGAGACAACAAGCCCACACTCTTCTCTTCCTTCTCCTCCTAAGCTTAGTCAACATGAGAATAATAAGGATGAAGACCTTTATGATAATCCACTTTCACTTGATAATAGTGAATATATTTTCTCTTCCTTATGATTTTCTTAATAACACTTTCTTTTCTCTTGGTTACTTTATTGTAAGAATACAGTACATAATACATACAAACTATACATTAATCAACTGTTTATATTATTAGTATGGCTTCTGGTCAGATATACAGATAGAAAAGTTTCAAAGAACACATACCAAAATATCAACAATAGACAACTCTGGGTAGCAGAATTATAGGTAATTTGTAGTTCCTTCTTTCTTCTTAACTGTATTTTCAAAACTAACTAAGCATTAGCTATTTAAAAATTATTATATTACAACTAAAGCCAATTATAAATATGGAAATAAATTTCCTGAAGAAATTTAACTGTTCAGTCTCCAAGTGGAATACAGCAGAAATACATGGTCTTAGAAGAAAAGTTAACCTGGTTCTAGCTCTATATGTGTAACATAGACAAGATACTTAACAGAAATTTCATTTCTCCTTCAAAAAAAAAAATGGAATAACAACAACTTCACTTGTCCTCCCTCCTTTTCTTTTTCTTTTTTTTTTTTTTTGAGTTGGAGTCTCACTCTGTCGCCCAGACTGGAGTGCAGTGGCCACTCTCAGCCACCGCAGCCTCGACCTGCTGGGCTCAGGCGATCCTTCCGCTTCAGCCTTCCAAGTGGCTGGAACTACAGGCACGCACTACCACACCTGGCTAATTTTTTTGACTTATTGTAGAGATGAGGTCTCGCCAAGTTGCCCAGGCGGGTCTCGAACCCACGGGATCAGGCAATCCACTCAACTCGGCCTCCCAAAGCGAGGGATTACAGGCTGAGCCACCGAGCCCAGCCGCTTTTTGCAGTGTTAATGATAGCTTCTAATTAGTTGCCTTATTTATTTATTTACTTACTTACTTATTTTTTAGAAAGTAGGATTTATTGAGAGGACAGGAAAGCTCCCACAGTAGGAGGGGACCCGAAAGGGTTGCTCTAGTTGCCATATTTATAACAGTCCTTAGTCATAAGAAATCATCACTTCACTATTTAGAAAGGGAAACATACTAACCAATTATATAATCTGTAACTCCTGCCAAATGTCAAATTAAAGAAGCAACTCATATGTCTTTTTTTTTTTTTTTTTTAATGCATGGGCAACCCCACACATCAGCAGGTTAAATATGCCATAGTAGACCAAGCAACTACACCTAGGGAGCTACCCCTCACTACAAAATAAAACTAGAAACAGCAATTTTAGTACTATATTATGAAAGGCAGAGCTGTCTCTCAAAAATTAAGCTGTGTTTCAGTTTTTCACTTGTCTTTTCTCAAATACTATTTCCTACTTATCACTGCCTCCTAATATCCAATAATGACCCAAGATACTATAATTATCTTTCATAGTCTAATCCAATCAGTAAATATCTACTGAATGCCTGTAGGTATGTGCTCCCTCACTAATGGAGACAATCTTGCATTGTGTATGTTCTTCACTGTGGTAGAAAAGACAAACATGGAATAGAGAAAACAGACGTATTAAAAATTCAGGGACAGCCACTGTTCACAGGGTTTACTTTTGGGATCCACTCTGGCCCTTTTTCTTTGCTGACCATTCCACATCTTTGCTCAAAGACACTTTCTTTTAGGTTACTACAAACCCAGTGTGTATGCCTATATTCATTCGGTAAAAACCACTGAGTGCCAACTCTGAGCAATGCAGGGAGCTATGCCCGGTAATTCCCTCCCAGCACCTGTTTCCCGTATCCCACTCACAAAGACTCCACTTATTGATCAAGCATAAACTATTAGTCTCTATTATGTTCCAGGAAATGTAACATGCCTCCAAGGAACACACAATATAATCGAAGATGCAGAGCCCAGATTCCACTCAGATTTTTTGGTAAATGGCATATGCTCGAGTTGTGCAAAGCAGTGGCCTTAAATATAATGGAAGAAACACATAAGCACACACGGCTAAGCACAACATGATCAAATGGTAATATAGCTTTGTGGTTAAGAGCATGAACATCAAAGCTAGGCTCACTGATTTCAAATCCTTGGGCAAGTTATTTAACCACATTGTGCCTGCCTCTTCATTTCAGAAATGGAGAAGAATAGCAATACCTACTATCTCACAGGGCCTCTGCCAGGATTAAATGAATTAACACATTAAAGCATTTACAACAGTGTCCGACATTGTTTATATTATATTCTTATTAAGTACAATAACAGAAAAATGTTGATTACCTCAGAAGCAAAAAAGATCAGTACCTAACTAATTTTGGGGGTGAGGGGGATCAGTAGGAGTATGTTCCCAAAAGGCTTCCTAGTGTAGGTACCTCTTCACCATACATATAAGAATCCTTAGTTATACTAACATTATAAAGCTTTTGCAAATTATCTTTGTATTATTTTTATTAAAATTTTAATTAACAAATTCCATGAAACCCTTAGTCAAACTCTCCTTCAAAGGCCTAACCTAAATATCTGTCCTGACCCCGAATGCACACACCCTGACCTCGCATACACACCCTGACCTTAACACTTAAAATCAGTTGATCAGTGTTCTCCATTCACAGGAAAAAATTTTGTCCACCTGCTTTTTATAAGTCAGTCACACCAAGAGCACATTTCTCAAAAATATACATTTCACATTACTGTAACAAATGAAACAGGAAGTGCTGATCCAGTCCTATGAACAATGGAAATTCACACATATTGTGCCAATTTGATGCTCAATGATGCTATTGAAAAAGAGGGGCAGGGCTCGGAGGCTCAGCCTGTAATCCCAGCACTTTGGGAGGCAAAAGCGAGTGGATTACCTAAGCCTGCAGGTTTGAGACCAGCCCAGGCAACTTGACGAGACCTTCTCTACAACAAATCAAAAATTAGCCGGGCATGGTAGCTCACACCTGTAACTCCGGCTACTTGGAAGGCTGAGGCGGAAGGATCGCCGGAGCCCAGCAGGTTGACACAGGGCGGCCGTGATGTGCCACTGCACTCCAGTCTGGGCGACGGAGTGAGACTACAACTCAAAAAAAAAAAAAAGAAAGAAAAAGAGGGACCTGCCTTTCACAGACATGTCCAATTAGATCATTTAGTTCTGAAAGGCTGTCATCATTGCCCATCATTTTTATCCCGATGGTTTTGAAGAGATTAGAAAGTCTCCCCAGTTGAGGCCAATGTTCAGATGAGGGCAAATCTGTCTATTCCCCAAAAAGTTAAGGGGTCCAGTTCTGCTTGGATAGCTGGAAAAAGAAAGAAAAATCACAAACAGACTGCCAAACAGACTGTGCCACACAGACTGTGTGACACAGTAACAACTGAATGGTCATTAATACTATTTTTAGTCAAGAATAAAGAAGCAGCAGAAAAACCTTGTGACTGGTATCTAGACATCCTGAAATTGCTGCCTTTGCTTATTTTTTAAGAGGTAGACCTGGCCTGAAAAAAGGAGTAACCCTCTAATATAGAGATGCCACATATTTAGTCGGCTGTTACAAATTTCCCAAAGAATGAACTAGGTTTTCTGAGTTAGCTGCTATTGTTGATAACTGATGCATCATTTAAAAATAAAATACCTAGGCCAGGCACGGTGGCTCACGTCTATAATCCTAGCACTTTGGGTGACCGAGATGAGAGGACTGCCTGAGTCCACAAGTTCGAGACCAGCCTGGGCAACTTGGTGAGTACCCCATCTCTACGATAAATCAAAAAATTAGCTGAGCGTGGTGGCGTATGCCTGTAGTTCCAGCTACTTGGAAGGCTGAGGTGGAAGGATCGCCTGAGCCCAGCAGGTCGAAGCTGCAGTGGCTAGGAGCATGCCACTGCCTTCCAGCCTAGGTGACAGAGTGAGACTCCTACTCAAAAACTAAAATAAACAAAATAAAATACTTGAGAAGTCCATCTTAGAGAAGTCTTTTAGCTGTGTATGCATATAATAGCACTGAATATCTTAAAAGGACAGATACCATTCCTGGTCTAAGTAAAATGTAACTTTGGTCTTTTGCACACCCATATTTGATCTACAGCTTTGTGCCAACAGAGTGAAACTGCCTCTACTCTTTTTTTAAACCTTCCTGGATGTCTGTTTAGCTGAATTAGCAATAACTACTCAAACAACAGTAATCTCCCACAGTTCAGGAAGACAGGCCTCACTTACTGAGAAAGTAAAAATCTTAGGAGACAACAATAACCCAGGAAGTAGAAAGACAAGAATACTACTCTGAGAAAGCATTCCTTATGTCATTGGGGGGGGGGGACAAGGTCTCACTCTGTCATCAGGCTGAAGTACAGCGGCTCGTGACTCATTGTAGCCTCTATCTCCTGAACTCGGGCAATCCTTCTGCCTCAGTTCCCAAGTAGCTGGGACTACAGGTATTTGCCATCATGCCCAGCTCATTTTTTATTTTTTTGTAGAGATGAGGTCTCACCATGTTGCCTAGGCTGGTCTCAAACTCCTTGGCTCCAGCAATCCTCCGGCCTCCTCAGCCTCCCAAAGTGCTGAGAAGACAGGCATGAGCCACTGCACCCAACAGTATCCTTCATTCTTTTACTGGCATAAGTTGGTATTTGACACAAAATTAAGTGAATTAATAATAAAATCCCAGCCGGGCTCAGTGGCTCAGCCTGTAATCCCAGCACTTTGGAAGGCTGAGGTGAGTGGATTGCCTGAGCCCGCGGGTTCGAGACCCGCCTGGACAATGTGGCGAGACCTCATTTCTACAATAAATCAAAAATTAGCTGGGTGTGGTAGCGTGCGCCTGTAGTTCCAGCTACTTGGAAGGCTGAGGTGGAAGGATCGCCGGAGCCCAGCCGGGAGCGGCCACTGCACTCCAGTCTTGACAAAGTGACAAAGTGAGACTCCAACTCAAAAAAACAAAAAATAAAAATAAAAATGAAATCCCCTTAAATACAACCTCAAAGTCTTAGTTCCCATTTATCAAGTAAAATTTTTCTCAAAGAAAATCTTAAATTTATAAACAAATTGTTATATAAATAATGTTAAATTAAATAAATAAACAGATAGTTTTAACAATTACCTGATTTCCACACACTGATCTTGAATAGCAGCCAAAAGTTTTCCATTGCTTTCATGGGGGAGAAAGAGGGATGAAATATATTGTGAATATTTGTAGCAGTCTTCAACACAGACTTATTTTAAAGAAGTTAAAATCATTTTAAAATTTTTTCACACTCTTTAAAAATATTTTAACCTTACTATAAGTATATAGGTAAAAAGCATACAAGATGATTAATGGTTCACAATGAATTAACATGTTTAAATAATACTAATCATATGCAACAAGCGGAATTTACATACAATAAAAATCAAGAATGGAAGCCATAAGAAACGCAAAAGTAATGTCCATAATGAAATTTAAAAGTTAATCCAGAATGAAAAAGTGTATTGATTTTACACAACCTTACCTTGCAAGTACCAAATGCCAGTTTATCTGCTTATTAACCAAGCGAACTAGTCCATCAGGGAGCAAAAAAGGTGCAGGGCTGAAATCACAACACATAGCTAGCTTAAAATCTAATCATGAAAACAACATAAAAGAATATGATTAATACAAACAGCACACATACCTAGACAGAGATAGAAAGACAAATAATTTGTTTCCATCAGAACATAAAATGTGAATACTAGCAAACCCAAAACCAAAAGTTACTAATTTTAATATCTGAAATTCTACCATACACGTTTCTCTATTTCCAGAAAAACAAGGTGGTGTATTCAAAGGTTTAAGTGCTATGTACTTCCCAGGAAAGGATAGGGAACATAGCAGTAACAGAGCAAAGTGAGCTTATACCAAACCCTTCTTCCTTCGACCACCTAGAAACTCTGACTCAACTATATAACAAAAACGAACTCTAGCATAGAGTTAAACTCACAAGAAAGAAAGAGAAATGTCCAAGTACCAGAAATCAAAAGGTAATTAAAAGCTATTATTGGGCACAAGGGAAAGGAAGAGACAAGAACCCAAAACAGGATCTCCACGTGATAGGAAACAAGTTATTAGACCAAAGAGGGGACAGGAGGTAGAAGTGAGACACCTGCAAAAGCCAGGACACTCAAATGACTGCACCATCAGTGAAAAGAGAACTAGAACACCTCCCCATGGGCCCAGTAAGACTGTAAGGACTATCATCTCTGCCTGTAATTCTGATTCTATGAAGAATGGGAGTATAATCTCCTATGAAAAATTAAAAGTCCAAGCCTAAACTAGATGCAAGATCAGACCAATTTCACTATACTCATGTGATGCAAGAATTCTCAAGCATAAGTTCACATTAAAGTCATTCACAAAAGACATGAGGAAACCGTCCACCACGTAAGCAGACACAACAAATCAGAGTAGCAACACCTGAAGAAATCAAGAAAACAGAAAGGAAGAACAACGAGAACAATTTCATCAGAGAAAAAATCTACATTATGAAACCAGAAAACACAAAATGGGGTTAAAAAACACTAGTGGCTGGGTACAGTGGAGGAGGAAAATAGCTAAAGGCCAAGGGTTCAAGGATGTAGAGCACCATAGTTGTGCCTGTGAACAGACACTCCAGCCTGGGAACAGAATGAGATCTTATCTCTAAGAAAAAAATATTTGATTTAAAATTTAAAAAATAATAATGGCCGGGCTCGGTGGCTCAGCCTGTAATCCCGCACTTTGGGAGGCTGAGATGAGTGGACTGCCTTAGCCCACGGGTTCGAGACCCGCCTGGGCAACTTGGTGAGCCCTCATCTCTACAATAAATCAAAAAATTGGCCAGGTGTGATAGCGCGTGCCGGTAGTTCCAGCTACTTGGAAGGCTGAAGCGGAAGGATCACCAGAGCCCAGCAGGTCGAGGCTGCGGTGGCCAGCAGTGGCCAATGCACTCCAGTCTGGGCGACAGAGTGAGACTCCAACTCCAAAATAATAATAATAATAATAACAACAATAAATATTATGAATATACATTTGGTATGTTTATGCTCTTTTAAAAATAAAAACAGCTTATATCAAGAAATAGTTACAAAAATATTATAATAAACATATGAAACATGCATGTGAATATCATATGAATGATAATTTCCTCTGAAAGGGAAGGGAGAGAAAAAAGATGAGGGAAGAACAAAATATTGCATAAAAAGTAGGGGCTATCTGAAACAAATATGGCAAAAGAGCAACAACTGCTTTAATTCAGATGTAGAGTAAGTAATATGTAGGTTTATTACATTGTCTAGAATTCTCAGTATGTTTAAAATATTTCCAATTAAAAGAGAAAAACTTTTAAAAAAGAAAAACCACTTGAAACAAATATTGGCCTCAAAACATTTAGGTTTAATTACCACAAACTCGAGAGCACAAATTGAACTACAATCTTTTTGAAAGTAACAGCTCATAAGGAAGAGTCATCACCTCATGGTGCATTTATAACCTGTATAATGATCAACATGGCCAATTCAAGGAAAAAGACTTCTCAGGAGGAAGGGAGTCAGATACCTACTGACACTTGATCTTAAGGTGCTCACACCTAGGTTAAGGCTTGTATCAGAGTTAGCTCTTTTTGAGTCTTCCCTCCCAATAGAGAACAAAAAGGACCATCAAACAGCAACTTACCCTAGTGAGTTCAGGAAAAATAGCCTACCTCCTACACTCCTCCCCCACTCTCTCTCTCCTCACTCATCTCTCTACCCTATTACATCCTACATCCCCAAGAAACAAGATAAAATTAAAGAATTTAAATATGCATACAAATACATATATATATATGTTTGTGCACACACACACATATATGAAAGGAAAACACTGGAGCTAGTTCTAGAGAAGAGCCAAAGGTCTCTTTTATAGAACTGCATATATCTCTAGGGCTTTTAAGATTAGATGTCCTCAAAGAAAAAGCAATCTGTAGTCAATAATTCCACAAAACAATTCCCATACATGTATCTAAAAGGAAAATTATATTCTTTGTCAGAATAATTATTTCTTTGTTCTTTTTAAAGCTGAAAATTAACACCATGTCTGAAAATACACTTAATACTCAAGAAATTGGCAGGGTTCAGTGGCTCACGCCTGTAATCCCAACACTCTAGGGGGTGGAGGTGAGAGACTTGTCTGAGTCCAGGGGTTCGAGACCAACCTGGCAACATGGTGAGACCTCGTCTCTACAATAAATCAAAAAATTAGCCAAGCATGGTGGTGCACACCTATGGTTCCAGCTACCTGGAAAGCTGAGGCAGAAGGATCACCTGAGCCCAGAAGGACAAGGCTGCAGTGGCCATGAGCGTACCACTGCACTCCAGCCTGGGCGACAAAGTGAGATACCTGTTCAAAAAAAAAAAAAAAACACTAAAGAAATTAAAAATTACACAAAAGCTGACACCTTCTCTGATTATTGACTGAATATTGACCACAAGAAAGATGATGTAACAATAACAACAAAAATGCTGTTTTAAAAGATATATAAGCTACAGATGCATCACATTCAAGATAAGGCAAAGAACACAAAAGTCTTTAAGAGATACTAATAATAACAAAAGTCTTTAAGAGATACTAATAATAACAAAAGGAACAAAAATTACCCTAAGCCTACTGAGATATCTTGTCAGGTTATGCAAAAATGTTTCAAATGTCTATTTTATAAACTGAGTTCACCTAAATGTCAGCAATGTTATGATCTGGGATTCAATTATGAGAACTTAAATCATAAAGAGGATAATATTGTTTGCATTTGATGTTCATATTATTTCCCTGAAGCATTTAAAACTCACCGGTACCAGATGTATTGCTGCAGAAATAATAGACGATCTATAATAAAAAGAAACAGCAAAGCCAAATATAAATCAGTTGTCCTTTAGGAATCATCTTCTAATTAAGTTTATAGATGAGCAATCTAAAATATACTACAAACTGAGTCATTAGAAAAACACGGAGAACACAACTCTTAAAATGAGAGAATAAATATAACCTAATATACACTATAACTTTTACAAGATCATATATTTGTTTACATTAAATTCCACGTTTGAGCCGGGCTCAGAGGCTCAGCCTGTAATCCCATGCCTTGGAAGGCTGAGATAAGTGGATTGCCTGAGCCTGCGGGTTCAAGACCCGCCTGGGCAACTTAGTGAGACTTCATCTCTACAATAAATCAAAAAATTAGTCAGGCGTGGTAGCACATGCCTGTAATTCCAGCTACTAGAAAGGCTGAGGCGGAAGGATCGCCGGAGCCCCAGCAGGTAGAGGCTGCGGTGGCCGGGAGTGGCCGCTGCACTCCAGTCTCCTGGGCGACAGAGTGAGACTCCAACTCAAAAAAAAGAAAAAAAAATTCCATGTTTGTATGTTATTCAAAAGTCTGAAGTATTTACTAACTGTACAAAAAATAAGAGTGGTCTGAGATGTTAAATTTAATCTAAGAAGCTTTAATGAAATCATGGTCTGCACTCCAGTCTGGGTGACAGAGTGAGACTCCAACTCAAACAAAAAAAAAAAAATACTTGTACTAGACCAACGAGGTACGTACTGTTATTCCTTTATGTTTTTAGATTGAAGAAACTTCCCTAAGGTCATTCATTTGGAATTTGACTGCATGGCTTTCTGGCTCCAAAGTCCATCCTTACTATACTGGTGGCTTTGAGTTTTTTTGTTTTTGTTTTTTTAAATAAAATTTAGTTTCACAGGATTTGAGTACTTGAAATTAACTATAATTTTATCTTCTGATTCAAAGAAGCATTATCATACTCAATTTTCATTGTCACAAATGCTTTGAAGTGTTGAGAATTCAGAAAATGTAAACAAGTAACAAAAATTCTTTGTAGAAAACTATATAATTTGTGACTATATTAGAAAATATAGTCACAAATTAGAGTAAGTTTTTTACTCATTTTAACACAAAGAGATAATCTGTTATCTTTCAGACCTTCTTCAATTGATATATGCCTACCTGCATATACAAGTACACGTATGTATGGTATGTATACATTTTAAAAAAGGATTATGTGAGCCGAGCTCCATGGCTCAGTCTGTAATCCCGCGCTTTGGGAGGCTGAGGTGAGTGGATTGCCTGAGCCCATGGGCTCAAGACCCGCCTGGGCAACTTGGTGAGACCTCATCTCTACAGTAAATCAAAAAAAAATTAGCCGGGCGTGGTAGTGCGCTCCTGTAATTCCGGCTACTTGAAAGGCTGAGGCGGAAGGATCGCCGGAGCCCAGCAGGTCGAGGCTATAGTGGCTAGGAGCAGCCACTGCACTCCAGTGTGGGTGACAGAGTGAGACTCAACTCAAAAAAAAAAAAAAAAAAAAAAAGGAT
>NW_007246046.1:191551-192215 GCF_000164805.1 Carlito syrichta
GGCCACCGCAGCCTCGACCTGCTGGGCTCCAGCGATCCTTCTGCCTCAGCCTTTCAAGTAACTGGAACTACAGACACACGCTACCACACCCGGTTAATTTTCTGATTTATTGTAGAGATGAGGTATCACCAAGTTGCCCAGGCGGGTATCGAACCTGGGGGCTCAGGCAATCCATTCACCTCAGCCTCCCAAGGCCCAGGATTACAGGCTGAGCCACTGAGCCCGGATAAGAATTTTGTTAATTAATATAGTAAAGCCCTTATGACAGCAGCTCAACAAACCTAGTGCTCAAACCTTTCTCACTCTCATTAGTGCATAGTGAAATCTGTCACAAGTTAAATGAACACTCTGTTTAATCAAATTTATAATTTGAATATCTCTCACCAGAAGTATCTGAAGCATCATGTAAACCACCTCTAATGGTCTTTCCCTGAGTTTTCACCTTCAACAATCATGGTCTCTCTCAGACTCATACTGGCTTTGATTTTCTTCACTCCTTCTAGAATACATCCATAATGGTTAAACCCAGACTATACTTTAGCTCTCAACTGTATTAAAAATGCACATGAGCCGGGCTCAGTGGCTCAACCTGTAATCCTGCGCCTTGGGAGGCTGAGGTGAGCGGATTGCCTGAGCCTGCGGGTTCGAGACCTGCCTGGGCAAC
>NW_007246046.1:192656-207233 GCF_000164805.1 Carlito syrichta
CTCCCGGCCACCGCAGCCTCGACCTGCTGGGCTCCGGCGATCCTTGCACCTCAGCCTTCCAAGTAGCTGGAACTACAGGCGCGCACCACCACGCCCTGGCTGATTTTTGATTTATTGTAGAGATAAGGTATCGCCAAGTTGCCCAGGTGCGTCTCAAACCCACGGGCTCAGGCAATTCACTCACCTCAGCCTCCCAAGGCGCGGGATTACAGGCTGAGCCACCAAGCCCAGCTTGCTGCTCACTTTTATCAGGCTCTACAACAGAAGTCTAAAAAACAGATTTTAACTGTTAACCATATCATTATACGTAGAAAATAAACAAACTATATTTACCTCGAATTGCTTTTGTGATGATAAAGGATGCACCATGTTTTCGGTTGCCCCTAGGCTACAATTCAAAAGAAAAAAAAAAAAAAAAAACCTTACATTTGGGAATTTTACTTATACAATATATAAACTTATTCTTCTTTACTAATACTCAGAGTTTTGGGTGCCAGGAACTAGTATCCTAAAACTACTTATCGACTGAAAACAAAAAAGTCGCCTAGGGCCTGGGGACAACAGAATAAACATGAGCAGGACAAAACTACAGGCGTGTGTCAGGATGAACCTTGCAGGAGGATAAGGCTTGAAGCTGAAAACTTCCCAAATCAACCCATCCAAAGACAAGAGAAGTCAAGGGCAAAAATCATACTGGTAGCTAGCTCATACTGATAGCTAGCTCATACTGGTAGCTAGCTCACTCTATTTGAGTGAGCTGCAAGACTTGCTCACAGGAGAAGTAGTCATAGGGATTTATAAACTCCTGTCTCCAAGGCAGATTCATTGAATATCTGTTGCATATTCGTAGAGGCAATACACTAACAAAACAGTGATATATAACTGTTATATTAAATAAATATATTCCATAAATATAGACTGAACACTCACTGTGGGTAGACAGGACTACATAACATGCACTAAAACAGTCAAGAATAGTATAATGGACATACAAAAAATACAGATAAATAATGCTTAAAGACATAGAAAAGTTACTTTACTCAACAACCAGGACTTGATCGTCCAATTCACACAAGACATAATTTGGCCCTGGGAAGGACTATAAAGATTAATCAGATATAGCAGCCCTACAAGAGCTCATAGTACATCACTGAAATCAACAGAATGTAGAAATCAACAGAATCCCCCAAAATAGCAAAGTGCTATGTGGTTTCAAAGTAAGTTAATATTATGCTTATTTTTTGACATCAATTTATATTAAGCATTCTGAAACATTATGGCAATTAACCAATGAGCGTTAAGGAGTGGAAACTTATACAACTAACTGCAGCTGCAACAGCTTCCTAGCAGCATAATCTACAAAATATGCGCGTTGTTAACACAAAGATAAACTAATACTTGAAAAACAGTAATATTTGCAGATTTCCACAAAATGCATTATTCAAGACAAGTAGAAACTGCAGTTGGAAGGAGGTCATGGAGAAAAAATAAACTTTATAGGAAAATAAGCTAAAGAAACACTCGGGAAAGATGTCATAAATGAGAATCCACATGGGTTGGATTCCATAATCTTTAATAAAGGTTCTTTTCAATCTTGCTGCTTCCTCTGAGTCTAAAACAGAAACTTGCATGTGTTGGGCATTCAATGAATATCTGTGGAATAAATGTGGATCTCTGGTTCCTACTCTTCACCCTAGGATCTCCCTACGAAACAACTGGTGAGGACTCCAGGGTCCAGTCCTTAAGTTATCAACCCCATCATCGCCCCTTCTCAAGTAGAGATCCCAACTGGTCACTAGCTTACTCTTTCACTCCCATAACATTTTGTTGACACCGCTACTAAAGAGCATATTACGTTAAGCTATTTTAAAAGTTTATTAGATTGTCTCTCCTCTAGACTGGAAGTTCCATGAAAGCTTATTCATCTTTCCATCTTCAACACCTAGGTCAGTATCTGGGACAAGGGGACGGACGGAGGAACACACACTCTTATCAAATGCTTATTTAATGAAACACACAGGAACTGGCGCGATTCAGCCCCATGCAGTGGTAAAGGATTCGATCTCGCGCTCCGCGGTAGCCCGCCAGATGTCGGGTCCTGGAATATTGTCCCGCCTCAATTGAAGATCGGCCCTCACCAGCCTTTGCCAGCCCGTGAGAAAGGACCACCAAGAGTCCAGATACGAAAAAGACCCTCGAGTCCAGCGCTGTGCCCTCCCCTCTAAGTACGAAGAGTGACACTGACAACCAGAAGGGAAAATACGTGGCCCAGAGCACGAAGTTCCGCCCCCCGACAACCAAATTCTGAGCCCGGGAGGAAACTCTGGGACCACCTTCCGCCTTAGGAGCCCCAGACCCCCGCTAGCCCGAGGTGCCGTTGCCAGGTCGACCTCACAAGCCGCCGAGCCCAGCTCCCCCGCCCACCCGGCTGCCCTCCCCTGCGTGGCTCCTGCTACGTGGCTCTGCCCACGAAGCGCCCGCGCCAAGCTGCCTGCAGCCGTGGGGGTGCGGAGGGGTAGCTCACCTGTACTTCTGTCTCCGGTGGCCACTCGGTATTGACCAGCAAATCATAGAGAATCGTCTCCTCCTCGCCTTCCGCAGCTCCGGGACTCCAAGCCGGCCCTGACTCGGGGGCCGCCATGTTCGTCCGCGACTCGAGGGGCGGAGGGAGTGTCACTACGGAATCCCTCACTGGACAAGCTTCCTGGACGCGGCTGCTTTTGATTCGCCGAGCTGGGAGTGGAGTGAACTGGCCGCGGAAAGGAAACGCCAGGTTAACTCTTTCACGAAAACGAAAGACGATGACTATTTTTGTCTTGGGTACGACTTGGGTCCTGGTCCCGGTGCATTCCCTGTTAATTAATCTGTGTGAGATCATTCGGGACGTTAAACCTCTCTTATCCGATCAACTTCTATATAACAGTCACGGTAAAAGTACCTCCTGAGATGTTGGTGTTCATTTATGTATTCTTTGCCTAACACACAGAGTTCAAAAAATGGTTTTTAAATAAACAACCAAAAAGTTACCCAACGCAAGAGATCAAGCCAATGAAAGATATCAGAGGAGAGATGCTATAGAAGCTCAAATTCCTGGCGGAAATGGGGTTTGTCTTTAACAATATGGGAATGATAACAAGTGATATGGGGGGGGATAGAGCATCTCTGGACAGCTGGAGTTGAGGAACGGCAGTGGCAAATTAAAAAATGAGCAGTCAGGGTAGGCTTCAGAGAGAAGGTGGTATTTGAGCAGAAACATGAAGGAGATAAGGAAGAGCCGGTGAAAAATTGTCTCCCCCAAAGTATGTATCTGCAACAACAGCTGTGCCTTTGATCAAACCCCCATTGTGAACACCAGATATCTCTTCCCATTGCACTAGGCAGACAAGTTGCTCATCTCCAGGGAGCTCTGCCCACATTGCATGCTGTAGAATGTGAAGAGGTAGGAACACCATTCGCATGTGAATTTGAATCCATTGGAGAAGGTCTGGGAGAGCATCTCAAGTAGGGGGAAGTGGGATGAGCAAATACAGAGGCAGAAATAGATAGTTGAGAGAACAGGCAAGCTGAATAGAGCCCAAGATGATAAAGGATATGGGGACAATAAAGTTGAAATAATACGTTGAGAACCTGCATGGAGAAAGCTAAAAGGCCAATCCCATGTGCTCATTCATGTGTTCATTCATTCATTCACTCAACAAGTGCCTCTTTGTGGAGAGATCTGTACTGTATGCAGAGCCTATTGTAACCTGAATGAAACAGTACAGTGTACAAAGAATTAGCACTGTGTCATATTAAAAAGAAACACAAATACCGAAGAGCTCTTGAGGAAATTATATTGCATAAGGCATTAGGCAGTGATGCAATCAAAAGGTTCTGCCAGGAAGCCTTGCACAGATCCCATTTCTCCAAGCTTAATGACCTCCAAGCCTTACATCATCTGCCTGCTCCACTTAGTCTCACACTTTATCTCCCTCTCCTCCCACAACCTTCAGCCACACTGGTCTTGCTGTTTCTGAACACACCAGCCACACATCCACTTCAGGCACTCTGCAAGATGGTCTGCTCCACTTGGAAGACTTTCTACCAAATGTTTGCTGGGCTCCCCTCTCATCTCCTTCATGTTATGCTTTAATGTCACTTTTTCTCTGAAGCCCACCCTGACTGTTCATTGTTAAATTTGTCACCACCTTTCCCCAACTCCAGCTCGCCAGAGCTGCTATTTTTTCGTTAACACTTGTCATCATTTAAAATGCTATTGAATATATTTGTTTAATGTCTGTCTCTATTCACCAAGATGTAAGCTCTACCAGGGAAGAATGCTCTGCCTATAAATATACAGACACTATATGTATCCCTGCTATATCCCCAGAATTTATAACAGTGTTTGGCACAGAGAAGAGCACAAAGTATATATTATTTATTGAATAAATGAAAGACTTCCCAGAAAACCTCTTTTATATGAGCACACGGTCTCCTCAACGGATTTCTCTGCACAGCAGCTGTGCCTTTTGATTAAACCCCCATTGTGAACACCAGACATCTCCTGGCCCCATCCCACCAGGTTGGCTGACAAGTTACTCACCTCCAGGGAACTCTACCCACACTGCATGCCGCAGAATGTGAGGAGGTAGGAGCACCATTCACATGGAAAAGAGTGTGAGGAGTGGCCACTAGACTCCTACAGTGCCTCAGTATGACCTTTACTTATTTCCTTCCTTTCCTATCTCATCCTTTCTCAGATAGATATTGATATTCCCTCTCTCAACTTTTCTCAGATAGATATTGGGATTATTTTCTGTTTTACCCCTTCTCTTCACTACTTCCACTGGATCCATACAACCACAGCCAGGAGGTAGCTGCTCAAACTGAGAAAGATGCTTCCCTCTTAGCTGGCATGCAAAGGGATCTATTGGGTATATATTATAAAGAATGTATTTATGTTATCATCATCACACTATGTCTATTGCTTTATCCATCCTCACCCTATATATCATACTTTGTATGACAGAATAGAAAGCATAAAGTCATGACTGACTGACCTCGAGGATCTTCCATTCTGAAGAAACAGCAACTGAAGTTGCACCGGCTGAAACTACCCTATTTGGAGAGTGAGTGTACGTGTAACTAGAAGGAATTGCTGCCAGAGATGCTCTGTGCAGATGAGTAGGTGGTTAAGCCTTTCTCACCATTACTTAAAATTCAGAAGAGTTCCTGGAAGGGGAAGATATTAGGTGACCAATAAAAGGGAAGAAGGTGATAGGAATGTGTAAGTCATGAGAAGAGCTCCAAATGTCAAATATCAGACATGGGGTAGAAAAGAAAAGATGGAAAATTAATCAAAGTTCAACCGAGTCAAAGGAATAGGATAACTTCAAACAGATTGGGTACCTGAAGCCAAATTACTAATTGGTTTTATTTACAGTGACTATATAATTAATTGTCCAAACTGGGGCACATATGAGAATAAAAAGAGATTATTTTAATAATTATGCTAGGACAACAGAACTGTCCTAGGCAAACTGAAAGGATGATCATACTAATCTTCAAAAGCAAAGTGCTTGATTTAATACAGAGACCCTGGGCATTTCATAAGGGCAGCAAGACTCTTCATCATCATTCTTGTCTTCCTTCTTCCCTCATGCCTGTAATGACTGCTGTCATTTTTGTCTCCCTATGCATTTTACTTCCTTTGGAGACTGTCCCAACTGCTCTTCTTTCACTGAAGTCGTGTGATTCTAGTGAGACCACTAATCCCCAAACCCTGCTTCACTGGACTCTTTCCAAAGAAACTCTTTCCCATTAATTTCAAGCATTGGGTTAAAAATGCTTCCCTAAGATTTTTTTTTTTTTTTTTTTTTTAACATGGAAGAGAAAAAAGGCTCCTTGCCTTTTTGGGTCATAGAATTTGAAGAATACAAAATGAGGTTGTCAACAGCCATTTTATTCCTAATAAAGGGAAAGCCTGTCTGCATGGCGAAAACAGAGGAGAGAGAGGCAGAGACTTTGATTGATAGAAGCATGCCTGAAACAAGTTACACCAGAATTTCCATATTCCCAGGTAAGTGATCCAGTGTATTCCCTTTTATGCTTAAGCTACTTGGAGCTGAGTTTCTGTACATCAAAACCACTGCCCTAGCCGGGCTGAGTGGCTCAGCCTGTAATCCCGTGCCTTTGGGAGTCTGAGGTGAGTGGATTGCCTGAGCCTGCAGGTTCGAGACCCGCCTGGGCAACTTGGCGAGACCTCATCTCTACAATAAATCAAAAAATCAGCCAGGCGTGGAAGCGCACACCTGTAGTTCCAGCTACTCGGAAGGCTGAGGCGGAAGGATCGCCGGAGCCCAGCAGGTCGAGGCTGCGGTGGCCGGGAGCGGCCACTGCACTCCAGTCTGGGCGACAGAGTGAGACTCCAATTCAAAAAAAAAAACAAAAAACCACTCCCCTTTTGAAGTTTCTACAACTAGATTTCTACCAGATATACCTAATTTATAATCTGTATGGAATGTATGAATCTCTGCAGTGTTGCTTCCAAATAGGCAAATTAAAACTGTTAGTTAATAATACATGGAGATAATTTACAGCTTAAAGAGCTTTTTCATCCTCACAGCCACTGCTGAAATGGACAGACTCAGAAAAGTGAGTCAACCCCCATTTTACAAATAAGGATCCCAATGCTTAGGGAAATATAAGATCATAGCAGAGCCAAAATTCAAACATTGTCTTGTAAACCTTGATCCTACGCTTTTTCTTCAAACCACAGCATGTCACAGAGACTTGTATGGAAAAAAAATTGTTAAATAATTTTGATGGAGCACTTACATGGTTGAAAGTGGAAATGAACAGTTATGGATGACCAGGAGTATTATTAGCATGTGGAATTTGGGTATTACCAACCTGTCATGGGAAAATTAAATATATGTGAGAGTTTGGTTGTAACGTACTAGTGTGGTCATCTAATCACCTTCTTAATTTGGCTGGATGTCCACCTGTGGTTCAAAGATACTTGAAATCAAGAATAAGTCATTCTAAAAAAAAGAAAAATTATGTTTTACAAATAACCAACACAAATGGTAACTGTGAACTACTTAAGGAAATGAAACTGAAATAAAATTTGAGACAGTTTCAAAATAGGCATCATCTTCATTCTCATCCTCATTATAGCTACATTTTGTGTACCTATTCTGTTTCAATACTGTGCCAGGTACTTGTTATACTTTATCTCTGCTGCTTTCTACAGTGCTATAAGGCAAGTGCTAATGTCTAAAAATAGACGTAGATATAAATTAGTAACTGTGGCTCTAAATCACAACCAAGGTCTCAACCAAGGTCACATGCTGGTAATGTTGAAATTGAAACTTAGTTTTTGTCTAATGTTCTAATTGTTAATAAAGAAGATACTGTGATATACTCATTTTAAAGAGTAATAATCTGGTGATTTTATAAGCCTTTGATAAGAAGGAAAAAAATAGAAAGTTCGTCCTGTTTCTTCCTATCTTCACAGCATATCAAGTATATCTCAACTGAACTGAATATAATTCCCATTCACTTTGCTGATGGCCATAGACATTTTCTATCTTAAAATCAGACAAGAATTACTTGACAATCTCACATAAAGGAATCATTTTTTTCCTCTAAACTCCTTTATGTAGAGCTGTCATTAACTGATAGATTCATTTTGTAGGAGCTCAGCTTTTTAGATCCTATCAGGTAAAAAGCCCATTAAGTTAAAAGCCATTAATGATTCAGCATTTAACCCTTTTATGTTTCTGCATTTAGAGATGAAAGAGATTACTTCATCATGTGAAGTTTCTTCTAGTTTAAATTTGAAATTGCATAATAAAACTGAATTGGAGCATTTAAACGCTACCTGCTATAGGTGTCATACATTTGTGTTTGATTGAATTGTGCACTAGCTCTTTATGAAGAGTATAAATTTTAATCATGATAATAAAATAATATTGAAAGCAATTCAAGACATTTATTTCCTTCAGAAATGCTGCAGAATCCCAATCAATCCTTCCATAAATATTCTAAAACTCCTACAATATCTCCTGGCAGCCAAAATAGATATAAAGTTTATGCATGGTTTTGGTCAAGAAGGAATCTCCAGCCCCTTGCTGAAAGCTCATTTACGCTATAATTTGCTGCATAATTCAAATACACCATTCCCTCCCCCCTCATTTTTCTTACTCACAAATCATATGGAACAACACACTGGGAAACAGGCTCTACTAGATGTACTTACAATGACAAATGCAAAAATCAGCAATAAGTTTACGGGATAAGCAAATAAATTGGTAAAAATACATTGGAAAATTAATCAATCGTTGATTTAGTAAGACTAGTTTTTTATTTTCTTTTGTTTAAAAGCAAAAGTAGATGATCTGTAATGTACTTTGAAGTACATCAGAAAATAAGATGGGTTAATGAATAGGTTGAAGATAAATAAATAAATGGAAAGGTATGTGATAAAGCAAGTATAATAAAACACTCATGACAGAATCTCATTGGTGGATACATTAGTGTTCACAGTAAGTTTTTCAACGATGCTATATGTGAAAATTTGCATAATAAAATATTTGGAGAAATGGTAAACCTACAATTTTAGAAAATACAAACAAGATATAAGAGAAAGAATTACAACATTTATCTTCCAAAACATAGACTGGAATAAAGGGCATAAAGAAAACTATCACTTGGCAGCAGAGGACAGACTAAATAAGCACATATAAAACTAGGATAAAAAGAAAATGCTCACATTGGAATGAAGTGTTACCCTAATCATTAAGCTAACACAACACTCACATATGCATCTACATGTACACCTCCCATAAACACATTTCTTTCTTCCAACCTCCCCTCACCTTATAAAGAGTAGTTTCAGATGTTTAGAATATAACATTTGCCCTACTCCCTTCATATATATATACATATACATATATACATATACATATATTTTTTTTGGAGTCTCACTCTGTCGCCCAGATTGGAGTGCAGCGGCATGCTCCCACCACCGCAGCCTCGACCTGCTGAACTCCGGCGATCCTTACACCTCAACCTTCCAAGTAGCTGGAACTACAGGCATGCGCTACTACGCCCGACTAATTTTTTGATTTATTGTAGAGATAAGGTCTCACCAAGTTGGCCAGGCAGGTCTTGAACCCGTGGGCTCAGGCAATCCACTCACCTCAGCCTCCCAAAGCACAGGATTACAGGCTGAGCCATTGAGTCCAGCTCCCTTCATATATTTTGATCAGTTACAGAAAATTCTCATGCTTAGCCTAGGCAACATAGCAAGACCCTAAAACAGTTAAAAAATTAGCCAAGTGTGGTGGCACATATGTATAGTCCCAGCTACTCAGGAGACGGAGGCAAGAGGATCACTTGAGCTCAGGAATTTGAGGCTGCAGTAAGCTATGATCACACCACTGCAATCCAATCTGGGAGACAGAGTGAGATTCTGACTCTAAAAAGAAGGAAAAAAAAAGAAAATTCTCAGTTCTTTCATCTTCAAAGTTTACCTGTACACCAGTCTCTTTAGATGGTAATGGATTATTGTATTCTCCAAGCATCATAACCCCCTCTTACACTTTATGCTCTTCATCTTTTTGTTTTGTATTCAGTATAATTTCTTCTAATAACTAATTTAGTCCATACATTCACTTTCAGCTTTCTCTGCATTCTATGTGTAATATTTCCACCAAATTTTCAATATCAATTGTTACATAGATATGTATATTTTATTTGTAGACATTCTTTCTATAAAACTCAAGTACACTGGTCATTTTGTTACTTTCTTACTTCCTAATTATGTTTCAAGTTCAACTTTTAGAAACACATCACACATACCTTATATTCCCTGCCTCAGCAGTCCCCAACCTTTTTGGCATCAGGGACCATTCTCATGGAAGACTATTTTTCCATGGACTGGAGGAAAGGACATAGTATGGAGATGATTCAAACATATAGCATTTATTGTGCACTTTATTTCTATTATTTTACATTGTAATACATAATGAAATAGTTATACAACTCATTATTTTTAAAAGGCACAGTGGTAAATAAAATATTGGGTGAACCATATGTGAACTAAAATGAGTATCAGATTCTGACTTAAAGCCTGCCACCAGATGCACCTATACTATTGAAGCACATCAACTCACTTGCCACTCACTGATGGGGTTTTTGCTATGAATCTGCAAGCAATTGGTTGATTATGGGCTCTGTGCAGTCAAACCTCACTGCTAATGTTAATCTGTATTTGCAACCACTTCCTAGTGCTAGCATCACCACCTCTGCTCCACCTCAGATCATCAGGCATTAGATTCTCCTAAGAAGCATGCAACCTAGATCCCTCACATGTGCAGTTCACAATGGGGTTCGTGCTCCTATGAAAAGCTAATGCCACCGCTGATCTGACAGAAGATGGAGCTCAGGCCATCATGTAAGTGATGAAGAGCAGCTGTAAATACAGATGAAACTACATCGGCTTGCCTGCTGCTTTCCTCCTGCTTCGTGGGCAGGTTCCTAACAAGCTATAGACTAGACCTGTACTGGACCACAGACCAGGGATTGGGGACCCCTGCTCTACCTGATTATTTCTAATACCTGTAGTCTTTGAGGATCTATCTTTTTTCTGCTTACTCTTCCTCATGGTGGCTTCTTTCGTGTGTGTGTGCACGCGCACGCGCCTACTTTTTTGCTCATATGCTTTGGAATTGAATCTATGAGCATTCCTCAAATCCTGAGGCTGCCTCCCCCTTTCACTTCTGTAGGGCACTTATGAGACTTAGGTCCACTTTGAATTTAGATGGTAAATTATTTCAGATAATACAAGTAGTATAAATTTAACTTGCAAACGGGTCAGGCTGTGGCCACAAATTTTCCAATGAGATTTTTATATCTACTCAGATTCCAGGTTGAATAGACAAATTCATTTACTGCCTGCCTCTTTTTCATGAGATTTTAAAAACATTTTTGTAACTCTTCTTAGGTTCTGACTTTATTTAGGGTGGTCAGTAATCCCACTACTCTTACTATGCAGGCCCAAACCTTTGTTCCCTACCTCTCCATCTCACCCCACCTTTATTCTCAGTCCTGAAATAAAAGCTATGGACATCTGAATCCATGCAGATCCCTAAAGCTGGTGACTTCAGTTCTCCCTTTTCCATGGATTCTCATGCCTGTTGCCAGCACTCAGGTTCTCTCTTACAAATTCATCCGTTAATTTTAAATATTGTGTTTTTGTTTTTATCTTTAACTAGCACTTTTAGTGTTTGTGTAAGTCTTTTAGGATGTCTCATTTGATAAATTAACTGAAAGGAAACATTCTGATCCTAGCAGAGGGAAACCAAAAGGGAGAAGGCATTCTTCCCAGCTTTGCTACAAACAGCCATGCTGCTCACAGACAGCACTGACCACAGAGAGCAAATCAGCAATGACTCCAAAGGGAAACGATTGGCAGGGTCCAAAACAAACAGATTTGTGTGCAAACGTGTATCAGACACCTCTGGTGCTCCCTCTGTTATTTGGTAGAGGATTTTACAAGTGATTGGGGGACCTCTGTCATCAACTGAAAAAACAACCAGTGAAGTTACAGTGTTTCATATTACAATGATTACCATTCATGTCCACAGACTGAGGAAGCCTGGGGAGTTTCAAATAACAGTAATTCAAAAATGCAAAAGGCAACTACAAAATCAAAATACCATAATAGTTTGTTGATAAGGACAACGACTTTTTAATCTCTGTAGACTCAGCCTGAAGGCAGGCCCTGAATAAATTTTTTATTGACTGCATAAATTATATATAGTTATGTTGACGCTATTACAGATTAACCCTTTTACTTAAAAGAGAGATTGCAACTTTAAAAAATCATTTAATATGCCAGGCTCGGTGGCTCAGCCTGTAATCCCGTGCCTTTGGGAGGCTGAGGTGAGTGAATTGCTTGAGCCCGCGGGTTCGAGACCCGCCTGGGCAACTTGGTGAGACCTCATCTCTACAATAAATCAAAAATTAGCCGGGTGTGGTAGCGCATGCCTGTAGTTCCAACTACTTGGAAGGCTGAGGCGGAAGGATCACCGGAGTCCAGCATGGCGAGGCTATGGTGGCCGGGAGCAGCCACTGCACTCCAGTCTGGGCAACAGAGTGAGACTCCAACTCAAAAAAAAAAAAAAATCATTTATTTTCTCCAGCAAAATAATATAGGCTCAAAGAAAATTTCCCTTAATAAACAGACCATTCAAAAACTGATTTTTTTTTTCTATTATTGTAGTGAAATTTTAGTCAAGTTGTTCGGTTTATCCTTGAGTTTCCTCTAATAAAAAAACTACAATGGAAATATTAACCAAAAAGAGCAAGGATTCAATGAGGCTGATGAGTAATTAATAATGTGTTTTGATAGGGCAAAGTACTAGTAGAAGCTATTAAATCATCAGAATCAGGCACCCTCTGCTATGTGGAAAAACTAAATTAAACACCAAGGATTAAAAACCATTAGAAGTGGAATTACCAAATGTCTCTCAATGTTAATGGTTTTAGCTCTTCCATAGAATTTTGTGCTGTTTCTGATTGAAGTCCTTAACGTTTTAGGTTTCTCTTTAGATAAAAATATATACCTAATGTTAAACTTTTAGGATTTTTAAGTTCAAATTATTATAGTCTGGTGCAGACATGAAATACATGACTGTTAAAAAAAAAAGCTTTGCAACCTAAGTCCTGAAGAGATTAACTAAAAGAAAGAGTGAAGGTATTTAAATTGGGACTCAAGTCTTTACCAAACTTAAGTCACAAAGTAAGAAAATAGCATGTTAAAGACAAATGTATCACTACGCTAAAAGCTACTTTAGAATGTACACTGGAGACAAAATAGCCAGTGCACATTTCTAAAATGTTCCTCCTTCTACACTGATCATGACTTGTACAGTCCTCCAGTTCCTCCTCTTACCTCTGAGCTAGACCCTACAGTTAGAAAGACTTTGAACTGAATCATAGTTCTGAATAGGCCCATTTCATTGCCTTGAACAAATTATTTAATCTATCTGTGTCTTGGTTTCCTAATCTAAAGATGGATTTTGGGGGAACATCAAGTAAGGCATGATTTTGACAAAGCATTTCTTCTTGACCAAAATCTAGCCAGGCTCCTCTGAGCCCTCTTCTTGGTCAGTCTTCAACCTTGGCCTGTAAAAATGACAGACTCTCAGCATAAATAATTTTGTCATCTCCCTTTCTCATTTAAAGACTTAAGCACTAACAGTTACCAATAGCTCTGGGCCACAACCACCCTAAATGACCATAGCCATCCTTAAATGTCTGTCTGAGAAGGCCCAAGGCTACTGAAAGAATTTACTATTTGTACCAACTAACACTTGACCATTGGCCCCTGACCACCCTTTCTTAGAACATTTAATGAAAAGGGCTTACTGAAGAGAGCATTTACTGAAAATCCTTTTTCTGTCCCTTTAAGATTTATACATTTCTCCAACAACTCAGGACCTTCTTTCTCTAGGGCCCAAAAACCAGTCCTTTGAAATGTAATCATCAGGAAGGCTAGAGCCACTGCCCCTCCAGTCCCTGGGAGGACAGAACCCTAACTTTGATTAATTATCAGCTAACAGACAATAATGGGCATTTACACTGGCCAACCTTTTCACTTCTCTAACTTTACTGAAGCCCTGCTGATCATCCTCTGTCTTCCAAGTTGAGTTCAGTTCATGCTGGACATTTCTCCCAGTTGCAGTAGTATATTACTGATTACAATATGTCCTTAATCAGTTTGAGACCAGCCTGAGCAAAATAGTGAGATCCCGTCTCTACAAAAAATTCACAAATTAACCTGGTGTGTTGGTGCATGCCTATAGTTCTAGTAACTTGGGAAGCTGAGGCAGAAGGGTCACTTGAGCCCTGGAGTTTGAGGCTACAGTGAGCTATTATCATACCACTGCATTCCAGCCTGGGCAACAGTGCAGGAAGACCCTGTTTCAAAACGAACAAAC
Organism: Carlito syrichta; assembly: GCF_000164805.1. NCBI lineage: Eukaryota > Metazoa > Chordata > Mammalia > Primates > Tarsiidae > Carlito > Carlito syrichta. The sequence continues at coordinate 206,648 of NW_007246046.1, forward strand.
AAACAAACTGCATACAGTCCACACACATCCTTATCTACTTTAACTAGTATTTAGCTTTATCTCTGACTGTCGAAGAAAAAGGAAATAACATGACATCTAAGAATAAAGCCATGAGGTATGCCCCGGGGCATGTTATTTCCTTTTTCTTCCACAGTCAGAGCAGTTGGGAGGCATATCTCATGGCTTTATTCTTAGATGTCATGTTATTTCCTTTTTCTTCCACAGAGATTAAAAAAAAAGAAAGAAAGAATAAAGTCATGAAATCAACATGACCATTTTAGTGAGTACTAAAATAATAATATTCTGAAATAACCTTTCTAAATATGTGTTCCAAGGAGAATCTGCATTAGAATTACCTATGCACATTCCTGGACTTCACCTCACACTTGGGGGACCAAAATTCCTGGGAACTCAATCTAGCAATCTACATTTTAAAGTGCTCCCAGGAGAATTCTGATCTACTTTCATTTGAGGATCACTGATGTTAACAATAACATACAAATATGCTGTCAAAATTTTCTTCCAGCCGGTTCAGTGGCTCAGCCTGTAATCCTGCGCCTTGGGAGGCTGAGGTGAGTGAATTGCC
>NW_007246046.1:207253-214917 GCF_000164805.1 Carlito syrichta
CCCGTGGGTTCGAGACCTGCCTGGGCAACTTGGCGAGACCTCATCTCTACAATAAATCAAAAAATTAGCCAGGTGTGGTAGCGCATGCCTGGCTACTTGGAAGGCTGAGACGAAAGGATCGCTGGAGCCCAGCAGATCGAGGCTGCGGTGGCAGGAGCGGCCTCTGCACTCCAGTCTGGGCGGCAGAGTGAGACTCCGACTCAAAAAAAAACAAAATTTTTTCTTCCAAACCAATGGTAACTTAACCTACCTTGCTTACTTTTAATTGTTCACTTCTGACAATACAGAAATTCATATGGAAACATAAACAACAATCCTCAGCAAAAGAAACAAAGCCTGGTCTCCATGGCTCAGCCTATAATCCCGCGCTTTGGGAGGCCAAGGTGAGTGGATTGCCTGAGCCCAGAGGTTCGAGACCCGCCTGGGCAACTTGACGAGACCTCATCTCTACAATAAATCAAAAAATTAGACAGGCATAGTAGCTCCCGCCTGTAGTTCTAGCTACTTGGAAGGATGAGGCGGAATGATCGCTGGAGCCCAGCAGGTCGAGGCTGCGGTGGCCGGGAGCGGCCACTGCACTCCAGTCTGGGTGACGGAGTGAGACTCCAACTCAAAAAAAAAAAAAAAATGGCCATCATTGATAAAACAAACCATAACAGATGGTGGCCAGGATGTGGAGAAAAAGGAATGCTTCTACACTACTGGTGGGAATGCAAACCAGTGCAACCTCTTTGAAAAACAGTGTGGCTATTTCTAAAAGAACTAGACATTGACCTTCCATATAATCCAGCAATTCCCCTAATGGGAAAATACCCAGAGCTCCTCAAATCATTCTACAAAAAAGATAACTGCAAATGCATGTTTATTGCAGTACTATTCACAATAGTAAAAACATGGAACCAACCATGCTGCCTGCCGAAAGTGAACTGGATTAAAAAAAATATGGTATATATACACAATGTAACATTACACAGTCATAAAGAAGGACAAACCTATGGACTTCACAGCGACTTGGACAGATTGAGAGTCTATCATACTCAATGATCTATCACAGAAACAAAGAACAGAGTAACACATGTTCTCACTCATAAGTGGACCCTGAACCTTTACCATAATGCTATAAAAAAGGGGTTGGCAGTAGTGGGATACTGCTGAGGTGAGGAGTGGGACACAATAGCAGAAAGGTCGCCTGTTCTCAAACCAGGCAAAGTGGAGACCCAAGGGAGATCCAAACTTTACCTATACAATGATCCCTTGTATACCTAATCCTGAATTGTACCCTACATCTTTAAAATAAAATACAAAAAGAGTTCAGCCTGTAATCCTAGCACTTTGGGAGGCCGTGGCGAGTGGATTGCCTGAGGCTGTGGATTCGAGACCCGCCCAGGCAAATTGGTGAGACCTCATCTCTACGATAAATCAAAAATTAGCTGGGCATGGTAGTGCGCACCTGTAGTTCCAGCTACTTGGAAGATTGAGGCGGAAGGATCACTGGAGCCCAGCAGGTCGAGGCTGCGGTGGCCAGGAGCATGCCACTGCACTCCAGTCTGGATGACAGAGTGAGACTCCAACTCAAAAAAATTAATTAATTAGTTAATTTAAGAAATAAAATATAAAAAGAAAATTTTAAAAATAAATAAATAATTATTCACTTCTAGTTGATCTTAAGACTCCCAATAGCAAGTCTGTAGCCAAGCAGCACATAATTCAACTGCCACTGGCTTCCTTATAGTTATTATTTCTGTCTGTGAGGCACTATAGTAACAGGTGTTTAAAGTTGTTTTTCAGGAATTAGGGGCCAGCTTTTGTACAATTCAAGCCAGTTGAGACCACCAACCCTTTAACTGAGCCTTCAAAGACTCCCATAGAATGAAACTGATGTCATAAGGCCAAAAACTCCACCCTCAGATTATGCTAATGCCACCATTTTCTACACATGCATCTATGAAAAGCATGTAGATCAATTTTGCTTGCACAGAAACCCTGATTACCTTATCCCTCCTACCTACCAAGCATCTTTACTCAGTCTTTAGACCATCCAGTTTTCTATCTCATGAGTACTCCCAAGCATATTCAGGAAGGTGGATTTGAGATTTGTTCTTGTCTCCTCACTGGGCAGCCTTGTGAATAATTTTTTTTTCTCTTTTGCAAAACTTGTTGTCACAGTGATTGGCTTGTTGCTCACAAGCAGAATGAACCTGGTTTGTTATCTGATGTCTCATATAAGAATTTGGGGCAGGTTAGGGTGTGGAGGGTGCAGGTATGGAATTTTGTCAGTTTGCAGTTAGTAAATAGAAAGGAGTTCAGGCCAAAGGGAGAGGGAGGCCAGATGAAGACTTTGGAGGAGGAGATAGCACATGGTGCTCCCCATGTTCCCCCCAGCAGCAGCTCCAGCCTCCCGAATACCCTCACAGGAAGCTGCATTGAAAACATTAATCAGGCCCGGCTCGGTGGCTCAGCCTGTAATCTCGCGCTTTGGGAGGCCAAGGTGAGTGGATTGCCTGAGCCCGGGGGTTCGAGACCCACCTGGGCAACTTGGCGAGACCTCATCTCTACAATAAATCAAAAAATCAACCGAGCGTGGCAGCACATGCCTGTAATTCCGGCTACTCGGAAGGCTGAGACAGAAGGATCGCCTGAGCCCAGCAGGGCAAGGCTGCAGTGGCCAGGAGCGGCCACTGCACTCCAGTCTGGGCGACAGAGTGAGACTCCAACTCAAAAAAAGAATAGAAATTATTAATCATCCTTCTCTTGAAAATGTGTTTCCCTTTGGATATTAATATCATTGTTTATGCCTCACCATTAACATGCTTTAACACACAACAAATGTGATATGCCCAGATCACCACTTGTTTGGAAGAAACTTTTCAGCAGCACATTTATAACATTATTTAAACCAGTCATTCTCAAACTTTACTGAAGATAAGAATTAACTTAAGCCAATCGCAAAGGCCTGATTTTTCTTGAGCACTGACTGGAAGGCAAGTCTATTTCCTCTAGGACTAGATTTTGGACTGTGAAACACCAATTGACATGTTTCTCTGAGTAACACTATTGCTGTAGAATTCCACTTCTATGTTGCTAATACCCACAGCTAAGAGGTGAAATTGCTCCCTTTTCCCCCAACAAAACCATTCTCTTCATTCATCTTAATTTCTTCTTCATTCTCTGTAACTGGGCTCGATCGGTGGGCATTCTCATTCTCTTGCATGTCCCCTCTTTACTGGCTATGTGTCTTTAGCCTATGCCACACCCAAGTTTCTCTCATGATTAAAAAATAAAGGCATCTCTTCATTCTACATACATCTCTAATTTTCATCCGGTTTTTCTTTACCCCATCAAAACTTCTCACAATGGTAGTCTATGCTCACTAGAAGTATTCCCATTTAGCCCTTAACCTATTACAACTTGGCTTCTAAAATCCTGGAATGTCTATGCTCATGGCTTCTGTGATAACATACTCTTTGAGTTGTCCTCATCCTTCTCTGACTTCACATGTGTCCTCCGAAGCTTTCTCCCTGTTATTTAAATTGTGCTGCCTGCCACCCACTTTCCTCTTCCATCTCCCCCCACCCCAGTGCTGGGGTTCTCAACCTTTTTACAATGGCGCTGCTCAGACCAACAACTGTGGCATCACTGGGAGCTTGTTAGGGATGTGAAATCTCAGGCCCCATCCTAGACCTGCTGAATCAGAACTTACGTTTTAATATAATCCCCAGGTGATTAATAAGCACAGAAAAGGGTGAGAAACATCCTCAACTCCTCTTTTCTCTCTTCTGGGTAAGCTTATGAATTCCTAGGGTCACTACCTATTTGCTGAGGATTCTCAAAATTCCATCTGGACCCAAAGTACCTCCTCCAGGCTTAAGTCTCACAGAGTCAACTAACTTGCTGGCCACCTGCAATTGAATGTCTTATATTCACACCAGACTCAACATGCCCACACCTATCAACCGACTGTCCCTCCTGTAATCGATTTTTCTCAACCGATGTTAACACCATTCACCCAGTTATCCATACTGAAACCTGAGAGTTGCATTAATGTCTTTTTTCCCCTCATTTACTCTTCCCTCACCCTACCGCTCCCATCAAATCCAAGTCATCAAACATTGGCAACTTAATAATATTTATTTTACCTGTACTCTCCTGCCTGACGTGCTTTCTTTATCCTAAAGTTTCAGTTACATCTTCTATATATACTGCTGTGATAGCCACTTAATGGTTCCCATATAAGTCTATTCCTCACAAAATCACCAGAAAGAATTATATAAAATCTGATCATTTCACTGTCTTGCTTAAAATTTGCCCCACCCACCAAAAAGATTCTCAAATTATAGCCCCTGGACCAGCAGCATCAGCCTTACCTGGGAACTTCTGAGAAATGCAAATGATGGGTCTAACCCCAGACTTATTGAATCAAAAACTCTGGGGAGGAGGGCCCCACATTCCTTTTTAGTAAGCTCCCTAGGTGATTATGATGCACACACAAAGTTGAGGATCACTGACCTACCAGATTAAACCAATCTTCTTAATCAGGCATACATCATTCTCCCTGATAGCTCAGGTCCAGACTCTTATTTTTTATTTTTTTAGGCCTGTCACTCTGTTGCCCAGGCTGTGGCACAATCACAGCCTCAAGCTGCTAGGCTTAGCCTTCCAAGTAGCTGGGACTAAGGCGTGTGCCACCATGCCCGACTACTTTTTTTGATTTATTGTAGAGACACAGTCTCACCATGTTATCCAGGTTGGTCTCGAACTCCTGGGCTCAGGCAATCTTCTCGCCTCAGTTTCCCAAACAGCTAGGATTACAGGCATGAGCCACCATACCTAGCCTCAGGTCCAGTCTCTTTAACTTTATCTCTCCATATTATGATGTTGCACATGACATCTGAGGAATCAAGAAATACTTTCTATTTCTAGGTGGGGCAGCCAATCTCCAAAATGACCCCCATGCCTGGCCAGCATGATCCCAGCCTCCCAGTGCCCAAGACCTTGTGTAGTGCTTTCCACATTGAATAGGGCTGGCCTGTGTAACCAGTAGAATATTGTGAAAATAATGACATGAGACTTTAGAAGCTGGACCAGTCTCTTTCTTGGATCAGTTGCTAGGGATAGACGTCTACCATGAGTAAGAACACTCAAGCACTTTATAGAAAGGTCCAAGTAGTAAAGAACTGAGGTGTTCTGACAATGACAAACACTAGCTTGCCAGGCATATGAGGGAGCTATCCTTCAGCCCTGGTAAAGTCTTCAGATGAATACAACCCTGGCTGCCATCTTGATTGCAACCTCCTGAGAGAGTCCCCACCAGAACCATCCTGATAAGTCACTCCTCAGATTTTTTGGCCCACAAAAACAGTATGAGATAATCAATATTTATTGTTTTAAGCCACCGAGTTTGAGTATGTTTTATTATGCAGCACTAGATGACTAATACATCAGAGCATCCCATCCTATTTCTCACCACTGCTCTCCATACTGTTATCTCTACCCGGAAAGCTTTCCTGCCTTTGATCCCCCATAAGCTTCTCTGCATCTTGTTAAGTTCAGTTTACCTTTTAAGAAGCATGTGAAATGTTACCTCCCCCCAAAAACCCTTCCCTGACCCCTCCAGCCTGGTTTAGCTGTCCACTCTGAATTCCCATGACTGACTATATCTCTACCATTGCATTTCTGCTTGCGGTATAATTATGTGTCTACATTTTATCTTGGTTAAAAAATTTAGCTTATCTTGAAAGTAAAGTATGTCTTATTCATATTTGTATCTCCAGCACTCTTATAGGTGTTGGCACATAGGAGGCACTTAATAAGTTTTGTTCGGTGAAACACAGGATTTTTGTGAAAGTGTCAAAGATACCTTGTGGAAAGTACCTAACATAGTGCCTTGTTCACTCTCAGGCCTCAGTATGTTTCAATTTCTTCCAAAGGCAGAAGTAGCTTCCAAATCAGCATATTCACTTGTGACAGACTGCATTTTACAAAGATGGCTGTATGCTCTGAATCAGTATCTAATACATAGTGCTCTTTTGCCCATAGCCAAGATTCACAGGTTCAGGAATCAAGGAGTGGAGGTGTGGGGGCACCACTCACTTCACTTCTAGTGATCCACTAGGAAAATTTTTCCTTCTTGTCTCCATGGCTGTATGTTCTTCTGACCTAGAGGTCTTAGTTCTAAAGGAAAATAATGCTTCCACAATGATTCCATTGAACTGGAAGTTAAGATTGCCACTTGGTCACTTTGGGATCCTCATGTCTCTGAATCAATAGACAAAGAAAGGAGTCATTGTGCTGGCTGGGGTGATTCACCAAAGGGAAATTAGACTGTAACTTCACAAGGAAGGTTATGTTTAGAATACAGAAGATTCCTTAGGGCACTTTTAATATTACTGTGTCCTGTGATTAAGGTAACCCAATCAGGTAACAAATGACCCAGACCCTTCAGAATAAAAGTTTGGTTTACCAAACCAGATATCATGACCAGCTGAGGGAAATGGGATACATAATGAACAGAAGAAGGTACAGTAGTTATAAATACCAGGTACCACCTCATAAGTCATAGAAACAAGAACTGTAATTGCCATGAGTATTTCTTCCTTATTTTGTTATGAATATATATGTGTGTATGTATAATGTATATGTTAATATAAATGTATATATGTGAATATATGTGTATGTTTTGTTACATATATATGACAAATATCTTTGTTTTCTTCCCTCTTATTCCCTTGTTAGGTCAGACCAGACAGGGTGGTCTGTGATCCAGTGCCACCCGTAGGATGCAAAGAATTGCACAGAAATTAGATTGAAAAATATAGTTTATTTAGAAAGTAAATTGGAGAGAGAGAGAGAGGAAATTCACCTCCCCAAGGTAGGGGAGGGGGCCAAAGCTTAGTAAAGCATGGTGGCCATATCTCAATGAGCACATGGCCTGGCCAGAATTTAACGAAAGCAATGGTGGCTGCTGTTTGAGGTTGAATGCCTTTTTTTTTTTTGAGTTGGAGTCTCACTCTGTCGCCCAGACTGGAGTGCAGTGGCTGCTCCCGGCCACCGCAACCTCAACCTGCTGGGCTCCAGTGGTCCTTTTGCCTCAGCCTTCCAAGTAGCTGGAACTACAGGCATGCGCTACCACACCTGGCTAATTTTTTGATTTATTGTAGAGATGAGGTCTCGCCAAGTTGCCTAGGTGGGTCACGAACCCGCGGGTTCAGGCAATCCACTCACTTCAGCCTCCCAAGGCGCGAGATTACAGGCTGAGCCACCGAGCCTGGCTGAGCTGATTTTCTTTATGGCTTCTCCCCTAGTTCTCCAAAGATGGAGGTTATGGGGGTCTGTAGATCCTGAGCATATTATAGGTAAGCAGCTGTCCTCCACAGAACAATACCCCGTCAGCCAGTCACCACACCAGCACTACTGAGGAGTCTACTGTAAAATCACAGTAGTCTATGCTCATTGCAGGGATTACCCAGAACAGCTCTGACCCTGTAAAAGCCACCTGCATGAGCCGGGCTCAGTGGCTCAGCCTGTAATCCCGCGCCTTTAGGAGGCTGAGGTGAGTGGATTGCCTGAGCCTGTGGGTTCGAGGCCTGCCCAGGCAACTTGGCATGACCTCATCTCTACAGTAAATAAAAAATTAGCCGGGTGTGGTAGCGCGCACCTGTAGTTCC